>NC_056749.1:36850700-36993200 GCF_019279795.1 Protopterus annectens
ATAATGCTTGGCAAATGTATGCATGGAGCTCCAAGTAGCAGCCTCTAAAATGTCCTTGGTAGCCACTCCTCGTAGGAAAGCTGTGGTAGTGGCTGTAGCCCTTGTAGAGTGAGGCCTGATGTTTTCTGGAGTTTTCTTTCCATGGTAGGAGTAACAGAATCTGATACAATTTCCTATCCACTTGGAAATAGTCTGTTTTGAAATTGCCTTTCCTTCCATTCCTGTTGCATATGCTACCAGAAGCTGGTCAGTTTTTCTATTGCCCTTGGTTCTGTCCAGGTAGTAGCGTAATTGTCTATGTACATCCAAGGTATGCAACAGTCTTTCTACCCTGTTCTGTGGGTTGGGGAAGAATGTAGGTAGGTGGATAGCCTGATTTAAAGATACTCTGGAGACCACCTTAGGCATAAAAGTAGGATTTGTTCTCATGGACACTCTATCTTGATGGAAGATCAGGAAGGGTTGTACTGCCATTAATGCCTGTAGCTCAGATACCATTCTTGCTGAAGTGATTGCCAGTAGGAAAGCAGTTTTCCATGATAAGTATTGTAATTCTGCTGTTGCTGCTGGTTCTAAAGGAGGGAGTGTCAATTTTTCTAGCACAAAGTTTAAGTCCCATGCTGGTAATGGTGGTTTCCTAGGAGGTTTTACATTTTTAATTCCTCTGAGAAACTGCCTGAGTAGAGGATGTGAGAAGACTGGAGGATCCAAGTCGTATTCTGCTGAAATAGCTGATGCATGAATCTTAATGGAAGAGTAGGACAGGCCTTTGTGAAAGAGCTCTGCCAAGTATTCCAGGATGTTGGCTATGTTTACCAGTGACACATCTTCTCCTTTTGTAGTACTCCAAATGAGGTATCTTTTCCATTTTACCGAATATTTTTTCCTTGTTGAGGGTCTGTGAGCCTCCAGGATAATGTCTTTAACCCTTTGAGATAAATTTGGGTTAATTGGCCTTATGCAATGCTCCAGGCAGTCAGCTGCAGTGTTCTCAGGTTTGGATGCAGGATGTTGTAGTTGTTCTGTGTTAGCAGCAATGGAACCAGGGGTAAGGGCCACATTTGTTCCTGAGACATGCTCCTCAGTAATGGGTACCAATGTTGTCTTGGCCAGTCTGGAGCTATCAGAATGATCCTTGGACGGTCCTCTTTGATCTTCAATAACACCTTGTGCATCAAAGGAAGTGGTGGGAATGCATAAGCTGCCAGGTTTTTCCAGCTGAGAGGGAGTCCACCTTCCAAGCAAGTGGGTGGTACGTCCTTGTGCAGAATTTCTGTAGCTGGTGATTGTGTGGGGATGCAAATAGGTCTATTTCTGGGAGTCCCCATTTTCTTGTAATGGTTTTGAAGAGGTCCGGATGCAGCATCCATTCGTGGGCATCCGTGGTAGTCCTGCTTAATCTGTCTGCTAGAATGTTTTCTTTTCCTGGTACAAAAACTGCTTGTAACTGAATGTTGTAGCTCAGGGCCACATTCCAGAGGTCCAGTGCCATCCGGTATAGAGGGTACGAATGTGTGCCTCCCTGTTTGTTGATGTACCACATAACTGTGGTGTTGTCTGTCCTTATCATAAATTGGCCTTGTCGGAGAAAAGGTCTGAATGTCTGAATTGCCAGTTTTACTGCCAGCATTTCCTTTAGGTTTATGTGTAGGTGCAGCTGGTCTGGAGTCCATAAACCTTGAATGCACTTGTCCAGCATGTGGGCCCCCCAACCGAGGTCTGAGGCGTCCGTCGTGATGGTTTGGCTTGGCTGAGTGTTGTGGAAGGGCAATCCTGTGTTTGCCTGACAGGCCTGAGCCCACCATAGGAATTCTTGTTTCAGGCATGGAATTATTGGAATTTGAGTTTCTAGGCTGTGCTGGTGTTGAGACCATAAATTCCTTAGGTACCACTGTAATTTTCTCATATGCAGTCTGGCATGTGGAACCAATATTATGCAGGATGCCATGAAGCCCAAGGCTTGCAGGACTTTTCTTGCTGTTAGCTGGTCCTGTTTTGTTAATGCCAAAAAGTAGAGAGGTAGTTGCTTCTGTTTTTCTACTGTTAGGAATGCCATTTGTTTTGATGTGTCTAGCTCTGCACCCAAAAAGGTTATCCTTTGGGATGGTATCAGCCTTGACTTTTTTATATTGACTGTATATCCCAGGGCTTGTAGTAGGTAAATGACCCTTTGCAAGTCTTCTGCTAGCTTGTTTTTGTTGTCCGCTTGTATCAGGCAGTCGTCCAGGTAAGGGTAGATTTGGATTCCCTGAAGCCTGCAATGAGCAATTACTGATGCCAGGCATTTCGTGAACACTCTGGGCGCAGTAGATAAGCCAAAGGACAATGCTGAGAATTGATAATGCTCTGATCCTGCAAGAAATCTGAGGTATCTTCTGCAATTTGGTCGTTTGGGGACGTGCAGGTATGCCTCCTTGAGATCTAGAGTTACCAGCCAAGACTCCTTGCCCAGCATGGGAAGAAGCTGCTGTAGAGTCAGCATTTTGAATTTTGGAACAATGAGGAATGTGTTTAAAGCGGACAGGTCGAGAATAGGTCTCCATTTGCTCTTTTCTTGGTACCAGGAAGAGTCTGGAGTAAAATCCCTTTCCTTGCTCCATAGATGGTACCTTTTCTACAGCTCTCATCCTTAATAATTGAGATATTTGTTTTAGAGCTTCTGTCTTTTGATTTGGAGGTAGGTTTGGCATTCCTCTCTTCCCTGGTAGAGTATGGAAGTGAAACCTGTAACCTTGGTTTATTGTCTGCAAAATCCACTTGTCTCTTGTGATGTAATGCCAGTTTGTTGAAAATATGGCTAGCTTCCCGCCTAAGGGTGCTTGTAGTTGTTCCCTGGTAGGCGGTGCCAGAGCCAAGTCACTGTGATTGACCTGTAGTTGTGGTGGTGGCTGTGTCTGTGGCTGTGCCTCGCTGGTTGTTGCCCTGCCACTGGCGTCCTCTGTAGGCACGCCTGGATTGGCTTCTGCCTCTTGAACGCCTATTCCTGCCTCTCTGAGTTCTGGAGGAGTCTGGAAAGAACCAATTCTTGGAGAGCCAATTCCTGCTAAACCTCTGAGGTTGGACCTGTAAGAAATCTTTCACTGTTTGGACAGATTTTGCCTTCTCTTCCATCTTCTTCAGCACTTGTTGCGCAGGAGAGCCAAACAAATTGATCTTATCCATAGGAGCATCTAATAGTTTTGATTTGACATGGTCTGGTAAGGCCTGTTCTTTTAACCATGCATGCCTTCTGATGACTGTGCCAGTCATGGCTGATCTAAAGGAAGCCTCCAGTGCATCATAGCCGCATTTTAAGGAATGGTTACTGACTTGTTGAATGTTATGTACCATTTCCTGCACATATTTTTTGTCTACTGTTTCATCCAAGGATAGTTTTTTGGTTAACTGGTCTAGCAAAAATTCTTGATACTGTATCATGTGAAATTGACAGTTCAAGGCCCTAGCTGAAAGAGTAGCAGAAGTGTAAACTTTTTTACCCCATCTCTTTAAGGATCTGGATTCCCTTTCAGAGGGGAGGGGGTTTTTGGCAGAGGTAGCTGCTACAGCCTTAGGTCCTTGGGAGATAGACTCTGGATCTGCCAAGGGAGCCTTATACAAGTGGTAATGTGTGTCCGGGACCCTGTAGTATCTATCGGGCTTAACAGGGGCCGGAGGCAGAGAATCAGGAGCAGTACAAGCATCATTAAATGCATCATCTACAACAGAAAGAACTGGAGGTATGGCTAAAGGCCTATGTTGTGGTAAATGCAGAAAAGTTCTAAGCCTTTTTCTGGAATCTGAAAAATCCTGGCCCTGCCACTGAAATTGTTCCCTCATAGCATGCAAGGTTTCCCCAAAAGAAAATTCCTCAGGCGGAGAGGCAGAAGGGATGGACTCTTCAGCATCAGAGTCTTCATAAGGGGAGTAAGGAGCCTCTGGAGGGTCTGTATCATTTGAATCATCAGAGGAATCATCTGTAGACACTGGCTCAGGGGGCTCTGCTCTAGGCCTCTTCTCTGGAGGCGGGTGAGAGGCCCTGTCTGGTTGAGGTTGGGATCCTCGGATTAAAGAAATGAGATCCTCTGCTAAACTAAGCATTTGTGAACTAGAGCTAGGCCTGTGAGAGGGGGGCTTAGCAGGCACAGATTTAGTAGCTTTAGCTGCTTTAGCCCTGGCAAAAGCCTTAATGGACATGGCTGCAGGTGGCCTAGCAGCTCCACGTGGAGGGGTTGGAATATCCAAGGGAAAAGTGTCTGATAATTCCTGAGAAACTGCAACAGCAGGTGGGATTTCAGAAGCCGATTCCATGAGGTTGGAAGAGGCCTCGGTAGAAGGAAAGTTTTCGGCTGAAGGAAGAACCGCTTGCTCGGTTTCAGCCGAAACCGAGACACTCGCGGTTGGCTTAACCGCGGTTTCGGCCGAAACCACGGACCGCGAGCGTCGGTCCTTTTCCTTGCGTTTTTTAGATATTTGCAAAGTCGGAGGATCCGACGGCATAATAGAAGCAAAATCGGAGCCGAAAAACTCCTCAGCAAATTCCGACCGACGTCTAAGTGTCCGCCGGTTAAAAGAAGCACAGGCTAGACAAGCTGCGACGTCGTGGTCTGGGCCTAGACAAGGTAAGCAGTAAGAGTGGAAATCTTTATGAGGTATTTGTTTCCCACAAGTTAAACAGTTATTCACTTTTTCTGACATCGGCTGAGGCAAGAAAGAGTCCCCAACGGGGTACTTAGCTTTTTAGAAGTCTTCGGTAGTAGTATTCGGTAGTATTCTCTGGTTCTGACCGACCAGCACTTGCGAACAGCTTCTGCTTCGGGCGCCACGCGGCAAGAAAGACTGAGGAAGATGGCGTCGGCTGATGCCTTTATACCCGAATAACTGCAGCTATGACGTCGGGTGAAGTGCGACACCAGCCGAGGCCAGACCCAGACTTTGGAATCCGGCCGACCAAAGGGCTGCCTGACGACAGGACAACCCATTTGTAAGGACTGCAGATGCATCCTTGAAGGACATCTACAAATAAAGTTTATAGCAGCCATAAAGTACATACTGGACATCAACAAAAAAGACCAGGGAACAAGAACGGACTGTTTTCAAATATTTAAAACTCATGAAACAGAAAGTACATCTGTTAAAACTACATAACTGAACTTGATTAATATTGGCATGTTAAACTATTGTGTGACAAAACATCTATCCAATGATTTACTAAATCTCTTGCCCGATGAGGGCTGTAGTAGTAACAACCTGCACAGGGTAGACCAGTAATCCATATTACCAGCAACAGCTGTCCACTCGTGCAGGACCCCTCGGCATTACAACACATGTTTCACCAGCATGTCCTGGGGGTGTCTTTGAATCTCCCTCCAGTGAGCTGTGCAGGTATAAAAAACAGCTCCTAAGGCATTCTTACAAAGTGTTTAAATGACCTCAATGGACTCTACTAAATCGAAGGGGAAGTGACTGTGCTTGGATTGCAAAGTACTTCCATCTGCCACAGAGCATGAGAAAAGCTGCCTAAGGGACCTCATTTCTGCCACTCGCAACAATTTCATCCTTTCAGTCATTACTTCGGAGCCGTGATGAGAAGTAAAGATGGAAACACCAACTAGTAAACTGGAAGCTTATGTTAACAAAACAAATGGATCCAATAGTGGCAAACTCCCACAATCTTTGCTCCAGAAGGACAGCTGATTCACTGACTAGCTCATAGGTCAGTAGTAGGTTAAATGCCCTTGTAGGCCATTTTATGCACCTGGCACCTAAAATTAACATATCCACTGGAGTTTAGCTACCACAAACCCCCTTCCAAGATCTACATTTATACATTACGCTAGTGAACATGACTAGAGCAAAACACAGGTAACTGCAGAGGACCATGTACTGAGCTAAAATGTTTAGTGAACATGACTAGAGCAAAACACAGGTAACTGGAGGGGACCATGTACTGAGCTAAAATGCTTAGTGAACATGACTAGAGCAAAACACAGGTAAATGGGGCGGACCCATGTACTGAGCTAAAATGTTTAGTGAACATGACTAGAGCAAAACACAGGTAACTGGAGGGGACCCATGTACTGAGCTAAAATGTTTAATGAACATGACTAGAGCAAAACACAGGTAACTGGAGGGGACCATGTACTGAGCTAAAATGTTTAGTGAACATGACTAGAGCAAAACACAGGTAACTGGAGGGGACCCATGTACTGAGCTAAAATGTTTAGTGAACATGACTAGAGCAAAACACAGGTAAATGGAGGGGACCCATGTACTGAGCTAAAATGTTTAGTGAACATGACTAGAGCAAAACACAGGTAACTGGAGGGGACCATGTACTGAGCTAAAATGTTTAGTGAACATGACTAGAGCAAAACACAGGTAACTGGAGGGGACCCATGTACTGAGCTAAAATGTTTAATGAACATGACTAGAGCAAAACACAGGTAACTGGAGGGGACCCATGTACTGAGCTAAAATGTTTAGTGAACATGACTAGAGCAAAACACAGGTAACTGGAGGGGACCCATGTACTGAGCTAAAATGTTTAGTGAACATGACTAGAGCAAAACACAGGTAACTGGAGGGGACCATGTACTGAGCTAAAATGTTTAATGAACATGACTAGAGCAACACACAGGTAACTGGAGGGGACCATGTACTGAGCTAAAATGTTTAGTGAACATGACTAGAGCAAAACACATGTAACTGGAGGGGACCCATGTACTGAGCTAAAATGTTTAGTGAACATGACTAGAGCAAAACACAGGTAACTGGAGGGGACCCATGTACTGAGCTAAAATGTTTAATGAACATGACTAGAGCAAAACACAGGTAACTGGAGGGGACCATGTACTGAGCTAAAATGTTTAGTGAACATGACTAGAGCAAAACACAGGTAACTGGAGGGGACCCATGTACTGAGCTAAAATGTTTAGTGAACATGACTAGAGCAAAACACAGGTAACTGGAGGGGACCATGTACTGAGCTAAAATGTTTAGTGAACATGACTAGAGCAAAACACAGGTAACTGGAGGGGCCATGTACTGAGCTAAAATGTTTAATGAACATGACTAGAGCAACACACAGGTAACTGGAGGGGACCATGTACTGAGCTAAAATGTTTAGTGAACATGACTAGAGCAAAACACAGGTAACTGGAGGGGACCATGTACTGAGCTAAAATGTTTAATGAACATGACTAGAGCAACACACAGGTAACTGGAGGGGACCATGTACTGAGCTAAAATGTTTAATGAACATGACTAGAGCAACACACAGGTAACTGGAGGGGACCATGTACTGAGCTAAAATGTTTAATGAACATGACTAGAGCAACACACAGGTAACTGGAGGGGACCCATGTACTGAGCTAAAATGTTTAGTGAACATGACTAGAGCAAAACACATGTAACTGGAGGGGACCATGTACTGAGCTAAAATGTTTAATGAACATGACTAGAGCAACACACAGGTAACTGGAGGGGACCATGTACTGAGCTAAAATGTTTAGTGAACATGACTAGAGCAAAACACAGGTAACTGGAGGGGACCATGTACTGAGCTAAAATGTTTAGTGAACATGACTAGAGCAAAACACAGGTAACTGGAGGGGACCATGTACTGAGCTAAAATGTTTAGTGAACATGACTAGAGCAAAACACAGGTAACTGGAGGGGACCATGTACTGAGCTAAAATGTTTAATGAACTTGACTAGAGCAACACACAGGTAAATGGATGGGACCATGTACTGAGCTAAAATGTTTAATGAACATGACTAGAGCAAAACACAGGTAACTGGAGGGGACCATGTACTGAGCTAAAATGTTTAATGAACATGACTAGAGCAAAACACAGGTAACTGGAGGGGACCATGTACTGAGCTAAAATGTTTAGTGAACATGACTAGAGCAAAACACAGGTAACTGGAGGGGACCATGTACTGAGCTAAAATGTTTAATGAACATGACTAGAGCAACACACAGGTAACTGGAGGGGACCATGTACTGAGCTAAAATGTTTAATGAACATGACTAGAGCAACACACAGGTAACTGGAGGGGACCATGTACTGAGCTAAAATGTTTAGTGAACATGACTAGAGCAAAACACAGGTAACTGGAGGGACCATGTACTGAGCTAAAATGTTTAGTGAACATGACTAGAGCAAAACACAGGTAACTGGAGGGGACCATGTACTGAGCTAAAATGTTTAGTGAACATGACTAGAGCAAAACACAGGTAACTGGAGGGGACCATGTACTGAGCTAAAATGTTTAGTGAACTTGACTAGAGCAAAATACAGGTAACTGGAGGGGACCATGTACTGAGCTAAAATGTTTAATGAACATGACTAGAGCAAAACACAGGTAACTGGAAGGGACCATGTACTGAGCTAAAATGTTTAATGAACATGACTAGAGCAACACACAGGTAACTGGAAGGGACCATGTACTGAGCTAAAATGTTTAGTGAACATGACTAGAGCAACACACAGGTAACTGGAGGGGACCATGTACTGAGCTAAAATGTTTAGTGAACATGACTAGAGCAAAACACATGTAACTGGAGGGGACCCATGTACTGAGCTAAAATGTTTAGTGAACATGACTAGAGCAAAACACATGTAACTGGAGGGGACCCATGTACTGAGCTAAAATGTTTAATGAACATGACTAGAGCAACACACAGGTAACTGGAGGGGACCATGTACTGAGCTAAAATGTTTAGTGAACATGACTAGAGCAACACACAGGTAACTGGAGGGGACCATGTACTGAGCTAAAATGTTTAGTGAACATGACTAGAGCAAAACACATGTAACTGGAGGGGACCCATGTACTGAGCTAAAATGTTTAGTGAACATGACTAGAGCAAAACACATGTAAATGGAGGGGACCATGTACTGAGCTAAAATGTTTAGTGAACATGATTACAGCAAAACACAGGTAACTGGAGGGGACCATGTACTGAGCTAAAATGTTTAGTGAACATGACTAGAGCAAAACACAGGTAACTGGAGGGGACTTGTACTGAGCTAAAATGTTTAATGAACATGACTAGAGCAACACACAGGTAACTGGAGGGGACCATGTACTGAGCTAAAATGTTTAATGAACATGACTAGAGCAAAACACAGGTAACTGGAGGGGACCATGTACTGAGCTAAAATGTTTAGTGAACATGACTAGAGCAACACACAGGTAACTGGAGGGGACCATGTACTGAGCTAAAATGTTTAGTGAACATGACTAGAGCAAAACACAGGTAACTGGAGGGGACCATGTACTGAGCTAAAATGTTTAGTGAACATGACTAGAGCAAAACACATGTAACTGGAGGGGACCATGTACTGAGCTAAAATGTTTAGTGAACATGACTAGAGCAAAACACATGTAACTGGAGGGGACCATGTACTGAGCTAAAATGTTTAATGAACATGACTAGAGCAAAACACAGGTAACTGGAGGGGACCATGTACTGAGCTAAAATGTTTAATGAACATGACTAGAGCAACACACAGGTAACTGGAGGGGACCATGTACTGAGCTAAAATGTTTAGTGAACATGACTAGAGCAAAACACAGGTAACTGGAGGGGACCATGTACTGAGCTAAAATGTTTAGTGAACATGACTAGAGCAAAACACAGGTAACTGGAGGGACCATGTACTGAGCTAAAATGTTTAGTGAACATGACTAGAGCAACACACAGGTAACTGGAGGGGGACCATGTACTGAGCTAAAATGTTTAGTGAACATGACTAGAGCAAAACACAGGTAAATGGAGGGGACCCATGTACTGAGCTAAAATGTTTAATGAACATGACTAGAGCAACACACAGGTAACTGGAGGGGACCATGTACTGAGCTAAAATGTTTAATGAACATGACTAGAGCAAAACACAGGTAACTGGAGGGGACCATGTACTGAGCTAAAATGTTTAATGAACATGACTAGAGCAACACACAGGTAACTGGAGGGGACCATGTACTGAGCTAAAATGTTTAGTGAACATGACTAGAGCAAAACACAGGTAACTGGAGGGGACCATGTACTGAGCTAAAATGTTTAGTGAACATGACTAGAGCAAAACACATGTAACTGGAGGGGACCATGTACTGAGCTAAAATGTTTAGTGAACATGACTAGAGCAAAACACAGGTAACTGGAGGGGACCATGTACTGAGCTAAAATGTTTAGTGAACATGACTAGAGCAAAACACAGGTAACTGGAGGGGACCATGTACTGAGCTAAAATGTTTAGTGAACATGACTAGAGCAAAACACAGGTAACTGGAGGGGACCCATGTACTGAGCTAAAATGTTTAATGAACATGACTAGAGCAACACACAGGTAACTGGAGGGACCATGTACTGAGCTAAAATGTTTAATGAACATGACTAGAGCAAAACACAGGTAACTGGAGGGGACCATGTACTGAGCTAAAATGTTTAGTGAACATGACTAGAGCAAAACACAGGTAACTGGAGGGGACCATGTACTGAGCTAAAATGTTTAGTGAACATGACTAGAGCAAAACACATGTAACTGGAGGGGACCATGTACTGAGCTAAAATGTTTAGTGAACATGACTAGAGCAAAACACAGGTAACTGGAGGGGACCCATGTACTGAGCTAAAATGTTTAGTGAACATGACTAGAGCAAAACACAGGTAACTGGAGGGGACCATGTACTGAGCTAAAATGTTTAGTGAACATGACTAGAGCAAAACACAGGTAACTGGAGGGGACCATGTACTGAGCTAAAATGTTTAGTGAACATGACTAGAGCAAAACACAGGTAACTGGAGGGGACCATGTACTGAGCTAAAATGTTTAGTGAACATGACTAGAGCAAAACACAGGTAACTGGAGGGACCATGTACTGAGCTAAAATGTTTAGTGAACATGACTAGAGCAAAACACAGGTAACTGGAGGGGACCATGTACTGAGCTAAAATGTTTAGTGAACATGACTAGAGCAAAACACAGGTAACTGGAGGGACCATGTACTGAGCTAAAATGTTTAGTGAACATGACTAGAGCAAAACACAGGTAACTGGAGGGGACCATGTACTGAGCTAAAATGTTTAATGAACATGACTAGAGCAACACACAGGTAACTGGAGGGGACCATGTACTGAGCTAAAATGTTTAGTGAACATGACTAGAGCAAAACACAGGTAACTGGAGGGGACCATGTACTGAGCTAAAATGTTTAGTGAACATGACTAGAGCAAAACACAGGTAACTGGAGGGGACCATGTACTGAGCTAAAATGTTTAGTGAACATGACTAGAGCAAAACACATGTAACTGGAGGGACCATGTACTGAGCTAAAATGTTTAGTGAACATGACTAGAGCAAAACACAGGTAACTGGAGGGACCATGTACTGAGCTAAAATGTTTAGTGAACATGACTAGAGCAAAACACAGGTAACTGGAGGGACCATGTACTGAGCTAAAATGTTTAGTGAACATGACTAGAGCAAAACACAGGTAACTGGAGGGGACCATGTACTGAGCTAAAATGTTTAATGAACATGACTAGAGCAAAACACAGGTAACTGGAGGGACCATGTACTGAGCTAAAATGTTTAGTGAACATGACGACAGCAAAACACAGGTAACTGGAGGGACCATGTACTGAGCTAAAATGTTTAGTGAACATGACTAGAGCAAAACACAGGTAACTGGAGGGGACCATGTACTGAGCTAAAATGTTTAGTGAACATGACTAGAGCAAAACACAGGTAACTGGAGGGGACCATGTACTGAGCTAAAATGTTTAGTGAACATGACTAGAGCAAAACACAGGTAACTGAAGGGACCATGTACTGAGCTAAAATGTTTAGTGAACATGACTAGAGCAAAACACAGGTAACTGGAGGGGACCATGTACTGAGCTAAAATGTTTAGTGAACATGACTAGAGCAAAACACAGGTAACTGGAGGGGACCATGTACTGAGCTAAAATGTTTAGTGAACATGACTAGAGCAAAACACAGGTAACTGGAGGTGACCATGTACTGAGCTAAAATGTTTAGTGAACATGACTAGAGCAAAACACAGGTAACTGGAGGGGACCATGTACTGAGCTAAAATGTTTAATGAACATGACTAGAGCAAAACACAGGTAACTGGAGGGGACCATGTACTGAGCTAAAATGCTTAGTGAACATGACTAGAGCAAAACACAGGTAACTGGAGGGGACCATGTACTGAGCTAAAATGTTTAGTGAACATGACTAGAGCAAAACACAGGTAACTGGAGGGACCATGTACTGAGCTAAAATGTTTAGTGAACATGACTAGAGCAAAACACACAGGTAACTGGAGGGGACCATGTACTGAACTAAAATGTTTAATGAACATGACTAGAGCAACACACAGGTAACTGAGGGACCATGTACTGAGCTAGCTAAAATGTTTAGTGAACATGACTAGAGCAAAACACAGGTAACTGGAGGGACCATGTACTGAGCTAAAATGTTTAGTGAACATGACTAGAGCAAAACACAGGTAACTGGAGGGGACCATGTACTGAGCTAAAATGTGTTTAATGAACATGACTAGAGCAACACACAGGTAACTGGAGGACCATGTACTGAGCTAAAATGTTTAATGAACATGACTAGAGCAAAACACAGGTAACTGGAGGGACCATGTACTGAGCTAAATGACTAGAGCAAAACACAGGTAACTGGAGGGATGTACTGAGCTAAAATGTTTAATGAACATGACTACATGTACTGAGCTAAAATGGGGACCATGTACTGAGCTAAAATGTTTAAACATGACTAGCACAGGAGGGGACCATGTACTGAGCTAAATAGTGAACATGACTAGAGCAAAACACAGGTAACTGGGACCATGTACTGAGCTAAAATGTTTTGAACATGACTAGAGAACTGGAGGGACCATGTACTGAGCTAAAATGTACTGAGCTAAATGTTTAATGAACATGACTAGAGCAAAACAGTAACTGGGACCATGTACTGAGCTAAAATGTTGCTAAAATGTTTAGTGAACATGACTAGAGCAAACACAGGTAACTGGAGGGACCATGTACTGAGCTAAAATGTTTAGTGAACATGACTAGAGCAAAACACAGGTAACTGGAGGGACCATGTACTGAGTTAAAATGTTTAGTGTACATGACTAGAGCAAAACACAGGTAACTGGAGGGGACCATGTACTGTGCTAAAATGTTTAGTGAACATGTCTAGAGCAAAACACAGGTAACTGGAGGGACCATGTACTGAGCTAAAATGTTTAGTGAACATGACTAGAGCAAAACACAGGTAACTGGAGGGACCATGTACTGAGCTAAAATGTTTAGTGAACATGACTAGAGCAAAACACAGGTAACTGGAGGGACCATGTACTGAGCTAAAATGCTTAGTGAACATGACTAGAGCAACACACAGGTAACTGGAGGGACCATGTACTGAGCTAAAATGTTTAGTGAACATGACTAGAGCAAACACACAGGTAACTGGAGGACCATGTACTGAGCTAAAATGTTTAGTGAACATGACTAGAGCAGCAAAACACAGGTAACTGGAGGGAGGGATGTACTGAGCTAAAATGTTTAGTGAACATGACTAGAGCAAAACACAGGTAACTGAGGGGACCATGTACTGAGCTAAAATGTTTAATGAACATGACTAGAGCAAAACACAGGTAACTGGAGGGGACCATGTACTGAGCTAAAATGTTTAGTGTAGAACATGACTAGAGCAAAACACAGGTAACTGGAGGGACCATGTACTGAGCTAAAATGTTGTGAACATGACTAGAGCAAAACACATGTAACTGGGGACCATGTACTGAGCTAAAATGTTTTAGTGAACATGACTAGAGCAAAACACACAGGTAACTGGAGGGACCATGTACTGAGCTTAAAATGTTTAGTGAACATGACTAGAGCAAAAACAGGTAACTGGAGGACCATGTACTGAGCTAAAATGTTTAATGAACATGACTAGAGCAACACACAGGTAACTGGAGGGACCCATGTACTGAGCTAAAATGTTTAGTGAACATGACTAGAGGACCATGTACTGAGCTAAAATGGAGGGACCATGTACTGAGCTAAAATGTTTAATGAACATGACTAGAGCAACACACACAGGTAACTGGAGGGACCATGTACTGAGCTAAAATGTTTAATGAACATGACTAGAGCAAACACACAGGTAACTGGAGGGGACCATGTACTGAGCTAAAATGTTTAGTGAACATGACTAGAGCAAAACACAGGTAACTGGAGGGGACCATGTACTGAGCTAAAATGTTTAGTGAACATGACTAGAGCAACACACACAGGTAACTGGAGGGGACCATGTACTGAGCTAAAATGTTTAATGAACATGACTAGAGCAACACACAGGTAACTGGAGGGGACCATGTACTGAGCTAAATGACTAGAGCAAAACACAGGTAACTGGGACCATGGTTTAGTGAACATGAACACAGGTAACTGGAGGGACTGTACTGAGCTAAAATGTTTAGTGAAGACTAGAAAAACACAGGTAACTGAGGGGACCATGTACTGAGCTAAAATGTTTAGTGAACATGACTAGAGCAAAACACACAGGTAACTGGAGGGACCATGTACTGAGCTAAAAATGATGACTAGAGCACACAGGTAACTGGAGGGGACCATGTACTGAGCTAAAATGTTTAGAACATGACTAGAGCAAACTAACTGGAGGGACCATGTACTGAGCTAAAATGTTTAGAGCAAAACACAGTAACTGGAGGGGACCATGTACTGAGCTACATGACTAGAGCAAACACAGGTAACTGGAGGGACCATGTACTGAGAAATGTTTAATGAACATGACTAGAGCAACACACAGGTAACTGGAGGGACCATGTACTGAGACCATGTACTGAGCTAAATGTTTAGTGAACATGACTAGAGCAAAACACAGGTAACTGAGGGGACCATGTACTGAGCTAAAATGTTTAGTGAATGACTAGAGCAAACACACAGGTAATACTGAGCTAAAATGTTTAATGAACATGACTACACAGGTAACTGGAGGGGACCAGCTAAAATGTTTAGTGAACATGACTAGAACATGACTAGAGCAACACAGGTAACTGGAGGACCATGTACTGAGCTAAAATGTTTAATGAACATGACTAGAGCAAAACACAGGTAACTGGAGGGACCATGTACTGAGCTAAAATGTTGAACATGACTAGAGCAAAACACACAGTAACTGAATGTTTTAATGAACATGACTAGACATGACTAGAGCAAAACACAGGTAACTGGGAGGGACCATGTACTGAGCGAGCTAAAATGTTTAGTGAACATGACTAGAGCAAAAACACAGGTAACAGGTAACTGGAGGGACCATGTACTGAGCTAAAATGTTTAGTGAACATGAACATGACTAGAGCAAAACACAGGTAACTGGAGGGACCATGTACTGAGCTAAAATGTTTAGTGAACATGACTAGAGCAAAACACAGGTAACTGGAGGGACCATGTACTGAGCTAAAATGTTTAGTGAACATGACTAGAGCAAAACACAGGTAACTGGAGGGACCATGTACTGAGCTAAAATGTTTAGTGAACATGACTAGAGCAAAACACAGGTAACTGGAGGGGACCATGTACTGAGCTAAAATGTTTAATGAACATGACTAGAGCAAAACACAGGTAACTGGAGGGACCATGTACTGAGCTAAAATGTTTAATGAACATGACTAGAGCAACACACAGGTAACTGGAGGGACCATGTACTGAGCTAAAATGTTTAATGAGCATGACTAGAGCAACACACAGGTAACTGGAAGGGACCATGTACTGAGCTAAAATGTTTAGTGAACATGACTAGAGCAAAACACAGGTAACTGGAGGGGACCATGTACTGAGCTAAAATGTTTAGTGAACATGACTAGAGCAAAACACAGGTAACTGGAGGGACCATGTACTGAGCTAAAATGTTTAATGAACATGACTAGAGCAACACACAGGTAACTGGAGGGACCATGTACTGAGCTAAAATGTTTAATGAACATGACTAGAGCAACACACAGGTAACTGGAGGGGACCATGTACTGAGCTAAAATGTTTAGTGAACATGACTAGAGCAACACACAGGTAACTGGAGGGGACCATGTACTGAGCTAAAATGTTTAGTGAACATGACTAGAGCAAAACACAGGTAACTGGAGGGGACCATGTACTGAGCTAAAATGTTTAATGAACATGACTAGAGCAAAACACAGGTAACTGGAGGGGACCATGTACTGAGCTAAAATGTTTAGTGAACATGACTAGAGCAACACACAGGTAACTGGAGGGGACCCATGTACTGAGCTAAAATGTTTAATGAACATGACTAGAGCAAAACACAGGTAACTAGAGGGGACCATGTACTGAGCTAAAATGTTTAATGAACATGACTAGAGCAAAACACAGGTAACTGGAGGGGACCCATGTACTGAGCTAAAATGTTTAGTGAACATGACTAGAGCAAAACACATGTAACTGGAGGGGACCCATGTACTGAGCTAAAATGTTTAATGAACATGACTAGAGCAAAACACAGGTAACTGGAGGGGACCATGTACTGAGCTAAAATGTTTAATGAACATGACTAGAGCAAAACACAGGTAACTGGAGGGGACCATGTACTGAGCTAAAATGTTTAATGAACATGACTAGAGCAAAACACAGGTAACTGGAGGGGACCATGTACGGAGCTGCGAGGGGACCATGTACGGAGCTGCGAGGGGACCATGTACGGAGCTGCGAGGGGACCATGTACGGAGCTGCTTCTGTCCATTAGAACTGCAGTGGGGAATCCTGGAGTAAAATTCCTATTTCACATCCATTGATCCAAGTTATGCTTAAATGTGGTCATATATGAGCTTTATTTTATACAAATGAGGAGTCTGCTTTAGATGAGTGGTATCCTCTGTGAGATAATCCTGTCCCTCCAAACCATTCTTTTGATGTTGCAGGAAAAAGGTTTAGATCCCTAGACCAAGCATTTCTGATTTCACCTGATTTACTGATGCACAGTAAATCCATCAGTACTGGGTCAGAGGATGCCTTGTACGCCAGACACAGGTCATCTTTTAGCAGTCTGTAGGATACCGAGTAGTAGGCCTTGTATCCTTTTAGTAAGGTGGAAACAAATCAAGCCATACACAAAGCTAATCCACAGGAACATACACAAGTTTATTGAGCACTTTCATCTCAAAACTTTAAATGAGGTTACTTTAGAATAAATTCCTTAAGAAAGGCTTTGCATTCAACACATTTACATCATTCATCACATGACCCATTTCCTCCAATGAGCAATCAAAATGTTCAAATTAATGCAAAAATGTGCTACAAACAAAAAAATTATTAGTTATATACTTACCATAACTTGGTATCTGTGTTGTCTTCTTTCATTCCTCCCCACTTATGGGTTACGGATCTATTCACAAATCTGACGGTGGAGTATTCTTAGTTAATTTTTTTGGTCATACTGTTCTTGGCTCACTCACTTTTTATCATAAATCTGACTTGGCTGCATTTCTTCAGACCAGGATCCAAGTCTTCAGCTCCTCCTACTATCCACAATGCCCTGCACTCCAACCATCCTCCTCACACTGAGTTTGCAGCCCATAGATAATAGACTGCAAAAGAAGGAAGAAGGAAATATATATATATATATATATATATATATATATATATATATATATATATATATATATATATAAATATATAATATCCATAACCAGAGGCTCAAAGAAACCCAGCAACCAAAGTTTGCAAGAAGAGTTCTCTCTGGGTCTTCTAGAGTGCCAGGAAGAGGGATGTAAGGGTGGGAAGGTGAGGAGGAATGAAAGAAGACAACACAGATACCAAGTTATGGTAAGTACATAACTAATAAATCTGATGTTGTCTCTTTCATTCCTCTTCATGTATGGGTAGAGTCCCCAGCTATGCAACTCCTGGGTGGTCTCAAGGAAGAATATGCCGGAGCACTGTCAAACCGAATGAAGCCCTGCTCCAGGAAACAAGATCCAACTTATAATGCGATACAAACATGTGAGCTTTAGACTATGTGACTGCTGTACAAGATATCCTCTAAAGAGGCCCTGGAAGGGAAGATGCATGAGGTGGGCATAACCTGGTCGAGTACGCCTTAGGAGGGTGCGGTAGCTGTAATCCATTTTTATTATAAATTAAGGTAATACAGTCTGTAATCCACTTGGCAAGAGTAACCTTTGAAACTGCCTGACCTAGATGGCTAGCAGAGAAGGAAACAAATAATTATCTGACTTTCGAAAGGGCTTAGTTCTGTGCAAATAAAAACGCAACTCTCTGTGAACATCTAGCGAATGAAACAATCATTCTCCATCACTACAGAAATTTGGGAAAATGACTATTGGCCTCTGTAGCTACCAAGGGCATAAAAGAAGGGTTTGTACGAAGTAACACTCTATCCTTGCGGAAAATTATCTAAGGTGGCTAAGAAGATGAGGCCTGAATTTCCAATATTCTCTTTGCTGAGGTGACGGCAACGAGAACTGTTTTCCATGAAAGAAAGTATAGGTCATAGTCACCTGCTGATTCAAAGGGCTTTTGAGTTGAGCTTGGCTAAACAACAGTGAGATCCCATGGTGGAGAGGGATCCTTTACCAGAAGCCTGAGGAGAGAGACCCCCTTAAAAGAAGACTTTGCATAGCTTGGAAGCTAAGACAATGACAGCACTGATAAACCAGATACGAAAGACACAATCTGAACAGGCTGAAGAAATATTTATTAAATCCCAAGTCAAGTTGTAGCAAAGTAAAAGCAATACTTGTTGGTATAAAACTCACAATACAAACAAGCAGTTGTGATAACCGCTTTCGTTTGGCTATGCCATACTTTTTCAAACAAGAGTATCGTCATTTCCTGCCATTTAAATAATACAAATCTCAATGATGCGATACATTGTAGCTATTAGTCCATTCTAAATTCTTTAAAGTGGCCAACCTCTAAAAACAGACAATTCATAACCGGAAAAAAAAATAGATTAAGAGTTAAAAAACCTTTGAACATGTTGAAAACATATTGTGTATTACATTCACATCTATGAAAAATATGTATATGTAGAGAGAATGTATGTACCTATACTAAATGAATAAATATACCATGATCTATTTAAAATATTTGAAATATGTATAACCTAAATATGTATGCTCTGTAAATTAAAAATACATGATCATGAAATGCCAAATCACGTACAGTACATTGAATAAATGCACGTATAGATATACGAACATTGACTGTATGAAAAATGTTTTGTGTATAATAAGTGGTGTTGTACATATAATTTGTATTAATCTATTTATTGTTTCATTTAAATACTTTAAATATTAAAAAAATTAATTAAAGTGTGTGTATTGAATATGTACCTGTATGTATAAAAAAGGAATAAGTATTGTACTCACATAGGTGTCTAAATTTTTGAAATTTTATAATTTTGTAATTTTATTGTTTTATAATACAACCCAAAATGTATATAATTGTGTGAATAAATGTATATGTAAATAAGTGAATATATGAATTCTGTTAAAATGTGAACTATTAGGTTAGATGAATAAGGTCTTAATTAGTAAGGTGATTAGAGTAATAAGGTCTTCGGCCATTTTAAGCATCTGTTTCTTAGGCATGGAGGACTGTCCAGGAGAATGCTGTACTTGTTTCTTTGTCTTTAATGGTACCTTTGTCTTGGCTGTTGTTTTAATGGCAAGTTGTGAAGGTCTGAAAACACCCTCAGAAGCCAATGCCTGCTCAGTGGTTCTGGACCCATCTGAGGGATTAGTTTCCGTAGGACCAATACCTTGAGTTTCCAGAGGCCTAAATGTCTCCACGTGGGAGTCGGAAGCGGCCTGTGACTCTGAGGTAGCGGGTGTCAGGGGCTGCGAAAGCACCTCACTGAGAACCGGCGACTGGCCTAGAAGAGGTTTTGTCGGTTTTGGACCTCGGATGCCTGTCTTTATTCTTATCTTTGCGTTTTTTTCAATATTGAGGTAGTCGGTTGATCCGACGGCATAGTATAATTGAACCTTCGGCCAAAGTAGTGCAAAGCAAAACCAAAACGTCTTTTTATAGTGCGTTTGTTAAATCTAGCACAAAACCAACAACTAGTGACGTCATGATCAGGGCCTAGGCATGGAATACAGTAAGAGTGGAAGTCCTTATGAGGTATTTGCTTCCCACAAGAAATACAATTATTAACTTTTTCTGACATCGGTCTGAGGCATGAAAAAAGTTTCACCAATGGGGTACTTAGCTTTATTGAAGACTTCGGATCTGAAATTCGACTTCGAAAATCTCAGGAGTCGGCCGACCGGCACTTGCGAACTGCTTCTGCTTTGGGCACCGCGCGGAAAGAAAGACTGAAGAAAATGGCATCGGATGCATCTTATATACCCCTGGCGCACTGACATCAGGGAAGAAGTGAGAGCAACCGACACCGGACCAAGACTTTGGAACTCTGGCCGAATGCGGGACCGCCTGACGGCAGGATAACCCAAGTGTAACAGTGCAGCAGTGTAACACAATGAACATCACTGAAATGAACCAGCATACACTTTATTCAAAAACGTCTCTACTGCTTCGGCAACAAATGCCTTCTAGGAGTACATCATAGAAAAAATGTTATACCATTTTATACACAAATTAATCAACTACCATCTATCAAACAAATAATTAATTATTCTATTAAAAAATATTTAGTACAATAATCCCAATATTCATAAAAAAGAAGTTATAGCATAAGTTTTCATAAACATTCAATATTAAGTCCATGAAGGCTTAAAGTGTCATATTTTAAAATGTAAATACTTTATTTATACAACAAATGATTTTTATTTTTAACCTCAGAGTCACCAACACCCCAATTAACTTGTTCTAAGATGCTGGCTTGCAAGGTCTCTGGGTTACTATTATGAAATAACTTAAAATGCATCGCAACAGGGCTAACAACCTTCTACAATTCAATGCCTCTTGTGTGCTCCTGCAATCTCAGTTTAAAAATTCTTTGTTTCACCTATATAAAAGAGATTGCAGGTGCACTTAAGAACATAAATAACATCTGATGTTAAGCATGTAAAATGTCCTTTAGGACTAAAGGAAACACCATTACTATACCTAGAAGAATTGATTATGTATTTAACATGCTGAGCATTTGGTACAGCCACTAGTGCCTAGCATAGCTGAAGTGCTACATAACTTTCCCACTGGTTTAACAAATTTATTGTGAACAATAATGTCCTGTATATTCCTGCCCCTTTTAAAAGAAAAAATAGGAAATTTATATCAGAAAATTCCTTAAATTTAAATAAGAATGGCCAAATATACTTTATAATTCTGACTTGTTCATGAGAAAAAATAAAACAAATAACTATATACATCTGTCTAGATTCTTGTTCATCTTTTCTAAAATTACTACCAATATTTTTTCTATTATAATTCATAATTGGATTACTAGTTACTAATGAATTATTTTTAATTTTACTAAAGCCCTCTGGATATCTTTCAAATAATAACCCCTGCTCAAAAACATGTTTATAGAAGTACACATTTCTTATACAAATCCTCATTATCAGTCTACAAACTAAGTAATTCTCCAAAAAGGGTAAAGAATCCAACAAATCAGATGGATGGCAGCTAGTTCTATGAAGTAAATGACTACTGTCATCAAACTTGCGACTAATTTTGGTTTTGATTTTTTCACACTACTCCTGTTAAATCTATATCCAACAAACTAATGGTACTGCCCTGTTGAAGCCCATCAAATTTAATTTGGAACCTATTAACATCCAAATCTTTGATAAAGACAGGAAGATTAGCTAAACCAGCTTTACATAATAACACTAAGTCATTTATAAATCTATAATAGGAAACAACAGGAGTTCTAAAGAATTGATGTCGGTATAAATATTCCACCTCATATAGGCCCATGAAAAGATTGGTATAAACAGGGGCAAAAGAAGCACCCATGGCAGTGTCTATTATATGAACATAGACATTTTCACAAAAATAGTTGTTAGTAAGTCAAAATTCTTACTTAGTGAACTGTCTCCCAGGAAAAAGCTTAACAGCTTCTAAACCGTACTGCTGTTGAATAGAAGTATAGGTTCATAGGTTAGTACTTGGCTATCGGCTCTAAGGCCTATGCAAGCCTAGCCATAACAATTCCCTGGATATTTCTTCCCACAATATTTACTTCTCTGGGCCCCTGTCTAGCAGGGCGACTGACATGATCCCCGGGGTGAATTTCCTATCTCCCATCCAATCATCAAGGTTCCTTTTGAAGAGGGCCAATGAGGCGCTCTGCTGGACATGTATGGGCAGTCTGTTCCCGAGTATGGGGAGTCTCTGGGTCAGGAACCTATCCCTCCAGCATGTTTTGTTCATTGTGATAAGGTTTAGATCCCTGGAGTGTGTGGCTCTGAGGGATTGGGATTTCTTTAAGTGGAGCATGTCCAACAGCTCAAGGTTTGACATGGCCTTGTATGTTAAGCAGAGATCGCCTCTGAGTAGACGATATGCCACAGAGTATAGCTGGAGTTTTTTTAGATGGTCAGCTTTTAACATCAACAGATACCCAATACATTTCTTCAGTCCACTCAATATCTTTAATTTTGTCTAAAAAAATCAAAAGAATATTTTATAAAAGGTGGTAACTTCATAGCATAAGATAATAAGTAACTATGAAGAAATACACCTACATTACGTAAAAAACAATTCGTAGCAGAAATAATGGGCCTACCTGGGGGATGTTGCATACTTTTATGAAGCTTGGGTAAACAATAAAAATAAGCCATAGAATTATTTTCATTATATAATTTTTTTTATCTACATCTTGTTTAGAAAAATACCCAAGTCTATAGCGTTTAGAAAGTAAATTCTGAAATTCTTTGTGCATTTTGGCATTCACACAATGTCACCTTTAGATATATTTCACTATTATTAAGATGTTCCATTGCACATTGCATGGTATGAATTATAGCCTGGTAATGCAGGGGTGCTCTCTGGAGCCTTGAACCAGGTCTCTGTCACTGCACAGATGTCGATGTTCTCCATTTTAAGGAGTGCCTCGAGTGCGTGCATTTCTGAGGTTTAGACTTCTAGCACTGAGTAGCATTACCCTCAGATTTTGCTTGCTTGTACCTGTTACGGGGGTGAATCCATGGGACCTGACGACAACATCCCAGTCTGTGTTCTACACGAACTACAGAACGAACTGGCACCCCACCTAAGTACCATGTTCAATCATACCCTCACCTCAGGCTTTGTGCCCACTGAATGGCACATAGCGACAGTTATCCAGCTCCACAAAGGGGGGTGGCCACCACGGATCCTGGGAACTACTGCCCCATTAGCCTGATGAGCCTGGTCTGCAAGGCCATGATACGTATCATCATGGAACTTATAAAGACATTGGTAATCTCCAAACTCTGGACCCCACTCAGTTCGGGTTTGTAAAAAGCAGATTATGTCTCCTAAACCTGATAAGAATTCTATGAAGCAGTCACCAAAGTTGTAGACGAGGGTAAGGTGGTTCACACAGCCTATCTAGATCTCGCCAAGGATTTTGACACCATCCCCCACTCTGGAATTATAGATAAACTCACTAAACTAGGTATATATCTCTATGTCACAAGATGGGTTGCCAACTGGCTCACTGACAGAACCCACACTGTGAAAGTAGCAGATTCCAAATCCGACTTCAGACCAGTGTCAAGTGGAGTACCACAGGGTTCAGTCCTGGGTCCTCTCCTGTTTCTTATTTACTTCTCTTAAGTACAGGCTAACACAGAAGGTCTTTGCCTAATGAAGTTCGCAGATGACTGCAAACTAGGAGCCATAATCGAAATGCCTAATGATGTGGACATCCTACAAAAGGACCTCACTGAGACAGATGCCTGGTGTCAAAGCCATGGCCTAAAGCTCAATGCCAAAAACTGCACCGTCATCCCCTTTGGTAAAAACTCTGTACCCATGAACTACAACACAGGTGGTAGTATACTTAACACCAAAAGTGTGATAAGAGACCTTGAGACACAGGTGGACAGTAGTCTCTCCTTTGATAATCACATCGCCACAGTAGTCAGGAAATCCTTCTACGTGGCACACCTCATCACAAACGTTTTCTCATCCAGGAAAAAAAGAAGTCATTGTTCCCCTCTACTCATCACTCATTAGACCCATTATAGAGTACAATGCCCCTTTTGGTATGTACCTCACAAGACATCTACAGCAACTGGAAAGGTCGCAGAAACACCTCACAAAGAGGATTACTGGCCTCAAAGAGATGCCCTACGCAGACCATCTAAAAAACTCCAGCTTTACTCCGTTGCATATCGCCTACTCAGAGGCAATCTCTGCCTAACATACAAAGCTAAGTCAAACCCAGAGCTGTTGGACATGCTCCACTTAAAGAAATCCCAATCCCTCCAAGCTACACGCTCTACGGAACTAAACCTAGTCACCACAATAAACAGAACATGCTGGAGGGATAGATTCCTGTCCCAGAGACTTCCCATACTCTGGAACAAACTACCTATCTACATCAAACAAAGGTCCTCATTAGCACTCTTCAAGAAAAATCTTGATGATTGGATGGGAAACAGGAAATTCACCCCAGGGATAATTTCTGTGGCTCTGCTTGACAGGAGCACAGGAAAATATTCTTCTTGGGTGGCGAAAGCCAGGGTATCTTTTTGGCTAGGCTTATACAGGCCCTAGGGCCAACAGCCTAGTACCTACCTATGAACCCATGACCCTGGACAGGATGGGAGGCCTCACTACCCATGGTAGAGGGGGGTGTGGTTGGACCCAGTGGGTTGGTAGAGGTCACTCCAGTCCTGGGGAAGGTCCTCTCTACCACCCAAAAGGCTGACAGGCTAGAATTAGTCCTGTCCCGATTTCTGGAAGGCGAGGCCTCCTGGAATGCACGAACGGACCCCGACACAGCATCACGGCCCCCAGACGACACCAGTCTAGCACTATCAAGGGCTGAAGCCTAAGGGAAAGAGATTGATTCAAAAGGCCTGGATCCAACCCTGTCCCCATGGAGCTGGCACCAAAAGCTCCGGCACAGGGTCCACTCTAGTCTGAGGGCAGAGGAGCAGAGCAGGTAAGGGATTGTCAGGATCTGACCTCAGGTATCCTGGGGTCCCAAGATTCCAAAACCCCTGGGGTCAGAAGATGAGAATGGAGGTGTGTCCACATTCATTAATGATATCCACACCTCCAGGCTACTAACACAGCATAATGCATCCAAGTGCAACTAACTCTGGGCAAAAGTGCAATCCAAATTGTAGCTTGCTACAGATCCCCCACCATGCCCCAGAATTCCCACTCCTCTTTTCTTGATGTACTGGGGAAAATATTAGGGTTCAACCAAACACCCTAATAATGGGCGATTTTAACTACCCCACCATTAATTGGGAAAACTACTCATGTACAACTCCTTCACACAACGCTTTCTGGAATTCATAAACTCCAATACCCTGGATCAACATATCCACACCCCCACCAGGGACAAAAGTATCCTAGACCTAGGCATTACCAACATGAGTGACCGGTGTTCCACACCTGAAGTCAACTCATCATTGGTCAGATCCGACCATAAGCTAATCACCCTAGATATCCACATCCCACCCCCACCCCCATTAAGGAAACCATGGTAAAAAATTTCTCCAAAGCCAACTTCATGCTTCTTAAGACAGAAGTGGTGAACTTCATGACACCCATGTAGATCGACAATACAGTTATGACTGCTGAATCCTACACAAATGCACTCTATAAGCACTTACACAAGTGCATGGATCGTGCTATCCCAAACAGAACAAAGATGCTCTCCTCCAAAAAAAGGAAGCCAATCCGGTGGCCCCCTGCCATAAACAAACTGTACAACAGAAGGAAGAAATTGTTGCAAAAGAGAGTAAAATCCCATGAGTGGAGGAGCTCCCTGGTCAGCCTCAGTAAGAAGCTGAGATCCCTTATAAGATACTCCAAAGCTAGCTATGAAAACAAAATCGCCACTGATTCTAAGGGCAATCACAAAGCATTCTATAGCCATGTCAAGAATCTCAATGGCAACACTCAGATCTCCTCTGAGTTACAGTACAACGGCACGAAAATTACAGAACCAACTGATATTGCCAACATCCTGGCAGATAGGTTTAGTGCTAACTTTACCCCACCCACCTCCTAAAGGGCCCATATCTATACAGGAAGAATGCAGAGTCTCTGTAATCACAACTACGCAGGTAAAAGCTGCACTCTCTAAAGCCAAAAACACAGCATCCATGGGACCAGACAACATCCCAGGCTGCATTTTACACGAACTTCAGAACGAACTGGCTCCCCACCTAAGCACCATGTTCAATCATAGCCTCACATCAGGCTTTGTGCCCACTGAATGGCATACAGCAACAGTTATCCCACTCCACAAAGGGGGAGCCACCACTGATCCCAGGAACTATAGCCCTATTAGCCTGACGAGCCTGGTCTGCAAGGACATGGAACGCATCATCATGAACAAAGACATTGGTAACCTCCAAACTCTGGATCCCAGCCAGTTCGAGTTTGTGAAAGGCAGATCATGCTTCCTGAACCTGATCAACTTCTTTGAGGCAGTCACCAAAGCCATAGATGAGGGTAAGGTGGTTCACACAGCCTATCTTGACCTCGCCAAGGCTTTCGACACTATCCACCATTTTGGAATTATAGCTAAACTAGGTATAAATCCCTATGTCACAAGATGGGTTGCCAACTGGCTCACTGACAGAACCCACACTGTAAAAGTTGCCCACTCCAAATCTGACCTCAAACCAGTGACAAGTGGAGTACCACAGGGTTCAGTTCTGGGACCTCTCCTGTTTGGAATCTACTTCTCTGAAGTACAGGCCAACACAGAAGGCCTCTGGCTAATGAAGTTCACAGATGACTGCAAACTAGGAGCCATGTTCGTGTCCCCAGATGATGTGGAAATCCTACAGAAGGGCCTCGCTGAGACAGATGTCTGGTGTCAGAGCCATGGCCTTTAGCTCAATGCCAAAAAGTGCATTGTCATCCCCTAACTCTGTACCCATGAACTACTACATAGACACCAATCTACATAACACCGAATGTGTGATACGAGACCTTGGGACACAGGTGGACAGTAGTCTGTCCTTTGATAGTCACATCGCCACAGTAGTGAGGAAGTCCTTCTACGTGGCACACCTCTTCATAAATGGGTTCTCATCCAGGAAAAAAAAAGAGGTCATTGTTCCCCTCTACTCGACACTCAGACCCATTATAGAGTACAACACCCTTTTTAAAATGTACCTCACAAGACATCTGCAACAGCTAGAAAGGCCACAGAAGTACCTCACAAAGTGGTTTACTGGTCTCAAACAGATGCCCTACGCTGACCGCCTCAAAAAACACCAGCTTTACTCCAAGTTGATCTCTGCCTAACATATAAAGCTATGTCAAACCCAGAGCTGTTGGACATGCTACACCTAAAGAAATCCCAATCCCTCCGAGCTACACGCTCTAGAGACCTTAACCTTGTCACTACAACAAACAGGACAAGCTGGACGGATAGATTCCTGTCCCAGAGACTTCCCATACTCTGAAGCAGGCTACTCATCTATGTCAAGCAAAGTTCTTCATTAGCACTCTAAGAAAAATATTGATGAGTGGATGGGAAATAGGAACTATACCCCGCGGATCACTTCTGGGTCTTTGCTCGACAGTGGCACAGGAAAATAACTTTCTTGGATGGTGTAAGCCAGGGAACCTTGTTGGCTAGGCTCATGTAGGCCCTCGGGTCAATAGCCTAGTACCTACCTATGGAGAGTTGGGATTGGAGAGGCACCCCTGGCCAGGTGAGCGAGGGAAGCCAAAAGCCCCAACTCTATCTGGGCTTTCAGGAAGCTCCTCATCATCCTGTCCATATCTGAAGGTAACATGTTCCTAGATAAGGAGGAAGTGGAGGAGTGAGTAGACTTGGCTGGAGACCTAACCTTGGACAATGAGAATCCAGGTCTGTGATCCGAAGTTCGGCTCCAAGACATAGGAGCAGAATGACACAAATGCCTGGAGGATCCAGGTGAAGCTGTATCCTCAATAATTATAGGTGGATCTGACAAGCCTGTAAGATCAAAAGGCCAAGTGGCAGGAGCAATCAGATCTGATTAACTGTTCGGATCCGGGGTTGGTCTGCCCACCAGATCAGAGGGCCTCAGATCCAAAGAGACCCTGGATCCAACAGAAGAATCCAAAGATCTTGGATCTAAGATGGCCTGGGCTGGAATCAGATCCGGGGATCTGAGATCCAACAGCCTAGGTTTTTTTGGAAGCCACCAAAGGGATGGGAGGGAGCTTTACACTTCAGATCAGAAGGGGAAGCCTTGGAGGGGGAGACATAAGGACCCCCTGACCCAAACCTTTAAGCAACAGCTTATGGCACTTGGCTAAAGCCCTGGGATTGAAAAAGTACAGTTTTGTACCTACCATAAATGTAGATGTCCGATAGATATGCAACTGCAGTCATAACATATGGGTTGTCCTGCCTCAGGCAGCCCTCGGTCGGCCGAATTCCAAAGTCTGGGTCCGGCGTCGGCTGGTGTCGCCTCCTCTCCGACGTCACAACGGCTGGAGTATAAAAGCATCGGCAGACGCCATCTTCTTCAGTGTTTCTTGCCCCAGATGTCAGGTGCCCACTTAGGAAGGCTAAATTTTGTAAATGGATAAAAAATAATCCCAAGCATGCACAACAGTAATAAACAGATGCACCATAGGAGATACCCCCAGCTGAAGGGAAGAGGGGTAGGGACCCAAAAAGGATACAGAGGGGTAGGAGGGTGGGAAAATCCGACTGCAGTTGCATATCTATCGGACATCTACATTTATGGTAGGTACAAAACTGTACTATGTCCTTCAAGAATGCAACTGCAGTCATAACATATGGGTTGAATACCATAGCCAAGCTGGGGGTGGATGGAACTAAGAGAGGGATGGTGTAGCTATAATCCCCTGCAGGACTGCCGTAGCAAAGCCTGCTCGGGATCTGGAGTATAATGGCAGGTGGTAGTGCTTGGTAAATGTATGCACGGAGCTCCATGTAGCAGCCTCTAAAATGACCTTTGTTGCCACTCCTCTTAGGAAAGCTGTGGATGTGGCTATAGCTCTGGTGGAGTGTGGCCTAATATTGGCTGGCACACCTTTTCCATGGAAAGAGTAGCAGAATCTGATGCAGTGTCCAATCCATTTTGAGATTGTTTGTTTGGAGATTGCTTTTCCTTGTACTCCAGCAGCATAGGCTACAAACAGCTGGTCAGACTTTCTGGTGGCCTTAGTTCTGTCCAAGTAGTAGCGTAGTTGTCTGTGTATGTCCAAAGTATGCAGTAGTTTTTCCCCCCTATTTTGAGGATTGGGGAAAATGTAGGCAGATGAATAGCTTGATTTAGAGACACCCTGGAAATAACTTTTGGCATGAATGTAGGACTGGTTCTTAGGGAGACTCTGTCTTGATGAAAAATGAGGAAGGGAGGCACTGCCATGAGTGCCTGTATCTCCGAAACTCTTCTTGCAGAAGTGACTGCCAATAAGAAGGCCGTCTTCCATGAAAGAAATTGCATTTCTGAGGATGCTGCTGGCTCAAAGGGAGGAAGAGTTAGTTTTTCCAACACGTAGTTGAGGTCCCATGCAGGTACTGGCTGTTTTCTGGGAGGTTTGATATTCTTTATCCCTCTTAAAAACTGTCTTAGCAGAGGATGCGAAAACACTGGAGGGTCACAGTTGTATTTTGCTGAGATTGCTGAGGCATGAATCTTTATTGAGGAGTATGAGAGTCCAGTATGAAACAGTTCTGCCAAGTATTCCAATATCTGAGGAATACTCAGTAGTTCTTTTTGGCATTCCAGATGCTGAATCTTTTCCACTTGGCTGAATAGGTTTTTCTGGTGGAAGGTCTGCGAGCTTCCAGCATGATCTCTTGAACAGATTTGGAAAGAGAGTTAGGTGTTGAAGTCATGGAAGTCTCCAGGCTGTCAGATGCAATGTTTTCAGGTCTTGATGTACAGTCCCATAATTGTGTTGCGTTAGGAGCAGGGGCCATAGGGTCAGAGGCCATGGTTTGGTCCGAGTTATGGTCAATAGCAGTGGGTACCAGTGTTGCCTTGGCCAGTCTGGAGCTATCAAGATGCCTGTTGGTTGTTCTGCTTTTATTTTCAGTATCACCTTGGTCAGCAGAGGCAGAGGAGGGAATGCATAAATTTTTAGAGAATTCCAGCTGAAGGAGAGAGCATCCGTTTTCCAAGCTAGAGGGTGGTAAGTCCTTGTGCAGAACTTTTCCAGGTGCTGATTTAGGTGGGAAGCAAAAAGATCTATGTCCGGTATTCCCCATGTCCTTGTTAGTTGAGAGAAAATGTGAGGGTGCAACATCCATTCGTGTGGATCCATGAAATTTCTGCTCAGATTGTCCGCCAGTACATTGTCCTTGCCTGGTACAAACTGGGATTGTAAGTGTATCTTCAGGCTCAGGGATTTTTCCCAGAGAAGCATTGTTAGTCTGCAGAGGGGATAAGAATGAGTGCCTCCCTGCTTGTTTATGTACCACATGACAGTGGTGTTGTCTGTCCTTATTAGCAAATGTCCTTCTTGTAGTGATTTTTCGAAAGTCTCGATGGCATGTATCACTGCCAACATCTCCTTTTGGTTTATGTGCAGATGTCTTTCCTTTGGCGTCCATAGACCTTGAATGCATCTGCCCTCCATGTGCGCCCCCCATCCATGGTCTGAGGCGTCTGTTGTGATCATTTGGCCTGCTTGAGGTCTGTTGAAAGACATGCCTTTGTTTAGTTGACTGGCTTGAGCCCACCATAGAAATTCCTTCTGCAGGCATGGAATAAGTGGGATTACGTCCTCTAGGCTGTTGCTGTGTTGAGACCATAAGTTTTTTAAATACCATTGCAGCTCTCTCATATGAAGTCTTGCCAAAGGTATCAGAAGAATACAAGATGCCATGAAACCCAGGGCCTGCAGGATTTTCCTTGCAGTCAGCTGGGAAGCCTTGCTAGGCCTTTGAAGTACTCCGGTAAATGCTGCTGCTTTTCCTCTGAGGTAGGCCATTTGGGTTTCCGTGTCCAGTTTGGCTCCTAGGAATGTAATCTGTTGGGATGGTAGTAATTTTGACTTTTGAATGTTGACTGTGTATCCCAAGGCCTGCAGTAGATGCATGACATAGTCCAAATTCCCTTTTAAGGTTTGTTTGTTGTCTGCTTGTATGAGGCAGTCGTCCAAGTAGGGGTATATTTGAATCCCCTGCTGTCTGCAGTGTGCCACTACTGATGCCAGGCATTTCGAAAACACTCTGGGCGCAGTAGACAAGCCAAACGGCAATGCTGAGAATTGATAATGCTCTGTTCCTGCAAGAAATCTGAGGTATCTTCTGCAGCTTTGTCTGATTGGGACATGCAGGTATGCCTCCTTGAGGTCCAGAGTGACCAGCCAAGACCCCTTGCCCAGCATGGGAAGAAGCTGCTGCAACGTCAGCATTTTGAACTTTGGCACACTGAGGAAAGTGTTTAGATTTGACAAGTCTAGTATGGGTCTCCATTTGTTTTCTTTTCTTGGAACAAGGAACAGTCTTGAATAAAATCCCTGGCCTTGTTCCTGAGGAGGAACCCTTTCTATTGCTTTTATACCTAATAGCTTGGAAACTTGAGAGAGTGCCTCTGCCCTTTGATGGTGTGGCAGGTTTGGCATGCCTTGTCTTATTGGTAATGTGTGGAAGTGGAATCTGTAGCCTTAGTCTATCAAATCCAGAATCCAATTGTCTTTGGTTAAGAGGTTAAGATATGCCAGTTTTGTGAGAATAAGGCTAATTTTCCGCCCAAAGGTGCTTCTCTTTGAACCTTTGTAGGCGGTACGAAAGTGAAGTCATTGTGATTGTCCCTGTGGTGCAGCTAAACTGTCTGCACCACTTCTTTGATTTGGAGGTTGCCATTGGCGTCCCCTGTAAGATCCTCAGTATTGTCCTCTACCCCTGGCTCGTCTGCTTTTTCCCCTTTGAAACTTGTCTGAGCCAGGGAAGGACCAATTCATGGAGGGCCAGTTTCTGCTGAATCTGGGTGGCTGAACCTGAAGGAAATCCTTGACTGTCTGTACTGACTTTGCTTTTTCCTCTATGGATTTCAATACATCTTGTGCAGTAGCACCAAAAAGCTTTTGTTTCTCCAAAGGTGCATCCAGTAACTTTACTTTAACATGATCAGGCAAAGATTGATCCTTCAACCAAGCATGTCTACGTATTACAGCCCCAGTCATAGCTGCCCTACATGAAGCTTCCAGTGCATCATAACCACACTGCAGAAAATGGTTATTAACCTGCTGAGTGTTATGTATATGATCCTGCAGTGCCTTTTTATCAATAGGCTCAGAAGAGGCTACCTTTTTCTGTAAATCATCCAGGAGAAAATCTTGGTACTGAAACATGTGGAAAAAGCAGTTAAGAGACCTCATGGCTAGGGTAGTGGAGGTGTATATTTTTTTACCCCATCTCTCCAGGGACCTTGCTTCTCTGTCAGCTGGCAGTGGGTTTTTGGCAGAGGAGGAACCCACTCCCTTGGGGCCCTGTGAAATATCTTCTAGATCCACAGAGTGGGCCTTAAAAAGGTGCTTGTGAGTGTCAGGGACCCTATAATATCTGTCCGGCTTGACAGGAGCAGGAGGAAGAGAGTCAGGGTTGGCACTGGAGTCAGAGAAAACATCATCCAAAACATCCATAACTGAAGGGATAGCCAGAGGTCTGTGCTGGGGGAGCTTGAGGAAAGTGCCTTTCCTGGAGTCAGAGAATTCCTGACCCTGCCATTGAAAATGTTCCCTCATGGAATGCAGAACTTCCCCAAATGAGAAATCCTCTGGAGGGGAGGCAGAGGGAATAGATTCCTCAGCATCAGAGTCCTCGTAGGCCTGGAAGGGTTCTTCTTGAGTGCCATAGTCCTCAGAATCCCCAGAGGCTTCATCCGAGGAGAGGTCGTCCGCCTGCTCAGTTCTAGGCCTTTTCTCTGCAGGTGGCGGAGAACCCTTGTCCGGATGAGGCTGAAACCCCCTGATAAGGGACATAAGATCTGCAGCCAGAGACATGATCTGCTTATCAGAAGAAGGGGCCTGGGCAGGTTTAGGATGGGCCTTGGCCTGACTGGCGGCCTTAGCACGTGCAAAGGCCTTGATGGACATGGAAACAGGAGGCCTAGCAGCCCCACGTGCAGGCGTTACCTTGTCCACAGGAATGGTGTCGGGTAGATCCAGAACTTCGGTTTCCGGAGGAAAATCAACAACCGGCACTGGAGAGGTCTCCGAGACCAAAGGTCGTGTTAGCGCTGTGTCGTCGGCCTGGAGCGGTAGATTTACCACTTCCGAAGGAGCCGGAGCGCTAGCAGAGGGTTTAGGAGAAACATCGGTAGTGGGCGCGGGCAGAGGATGTCGGTCCCGGTCCTTGCGTTTTTTAGCAGATTGGGTTGTCGGTTGTTCCGACTGCATGATGTACGCAAAAGATTCACCGAAGTCCTCGGCGAATTCTGCCCGGCGCCTGAGAGTGCGCTTATTAAAGCAGGCACAGGCAGCACAGGCCGAGACGTCGTGGTCTGGGCCCAGGCAGGGAAGGCAGAGAGAATGGAAGTCCTTATGAGGTATTTGTTTACCACAAGACAAACAATTATTAACTTTCTCAATTTGTTCTGACATCGGCTGAGGCAAGAATAAATGTTCCCCAACGGGGTACTTAGCTTTTAGATGACTTCGGTACTGAAAACACAGGAGCTGACCGACCGGCACTTGCGAACTGCTTCTGCTTCGGGCACCGCGCGGCAAGAAAGACTGAAGAAGATGGCGTCGGCCGATGCCTTTATACTCCAGCCGTTGTGACGTCGGAGAGGAGGCGACACCAGCCGACGCCGGACACAGACTTCGGAATTCGGCCGACCGAGGGCTGCCTGAGGCAGGACAACCCATATGTTATGACTGCAGTTGCGTTCTTGAAGGACATCAGCACAAACATTGCATTCAACCTCCAGGTGAGGAGCCCCTAAACAATACAAACACTCCTTGTGCGAGTCATAATTGGGCATCTTCTGACTGCACGAGGAGCACTTTTTAAACCCAGAGTGTTTTTCAGACATAAAAAAGACCAAACACTAAAAAGTTCTAAGAAGAGAAAGAGGAAAGGGCACCAAACGCCTGACAAACACAAAACTACCCAACCAAAAGCTAGGATATCTAAGGGAAGGGAGCCAACTACTAAAACTAAGTAGACTAAAGGTAAATTAAGCTACACAAGAAAATAGAAGCACTTATCTGAGTCAGAGCCAGAGATCACGTCAGTAGCAAAATGCGGCAAATGAGATCTGAGGGTTAGACGGCAGCAGGGGATTATGAGGCAGGGAGGGGCTTGAGCCTTGGATCTGTCTTGGCTAAACATGCTGGCTCAGATCTGATGTCGGATCCAAGAATCTACTGTGAGGAATAATGACATGCATAACTTCAGATCAATTGCTTTATTTTCCTTGGCAAGAAGTACATTTTATTAAAGTCTAAGAAATGGTTCACTGCAGCAATGTTTTGGGCAAGGAGTCCCTGGAGGCAGAGGACAATCTCAAGAAGGACTGGAGATCAAGTACTGATCCATATGGGGAACCCAGTAAAACTGGTATGCAATACCAGTAATGTACTTCAACAGAAAAATTCACAAATTCGATTCTTAAGGTAGATGGCAAAACACTGAAGTATGTTGGGTCATAAAACACGCAAAATATCTCTGTTATAACATCAACATAGAATACTGAATCACCCAGGTTAAACTACCTTCTTCCCTCATTTTACTAATGGAAATTGAGAGTTAAAACAAGGTACTACAAGCACTATGCCCCTTTTCTGATACCATGATGAATGTCAAGGAGAAATTTGCTTGATCCTATATGGGCCTTACCTTCATCTGCCACCTCTCCTTCTGGAATTCTGACCAGCAAGAAAATTAATGATTTTCTATGCCAATGAAAATATGAATTGCCTTGCTTATGAATTAAACTATCTTGCCTTAAATGAATCTAATTTATCCTTCATGCTCAACTCACATCATGAAGTCTTCTGAGAAGACAACAATGAATAGTGAAATTTTAAAGACTGTGACAGTTTACAGCTGCATCAATACCCTGACAGCCGATTAGTCAGTAAACAGGACCCAAAAGAGGTCAGAAGTAAAGAATCAAAAGGACACGCAGTGGAGGGCACTACACTTAACCAAGTCCAACAGGTCGCTACCTTCTTGTAACAGATTTAAACTCAGACATGAGGGCTGCAATATATGCTATATGAAGTAAGTACTTTACTGTCATTGCTTGAGATTTTAAGAAGCACTAGATGAGAGGACATAAGGGTAAAGTACTTGTCAGCAGTGGGTGAAAATGGATGAAGTGGTATGCCTAAGTGTAAGCAGGTAAGATAAAAATTGGTGCACCCAAGTGTGCTAGCCACTACAGCGGACCTTCCAAAGTGAGAATCACTACTGAGATACTGTGGGAACGCAACATCTTACTGCATAATGGGTGCGTTTCTAATGAACCCCTTTGATCTTGTGCTGCAAAAATTTGCTTAGAACTCCAAACGTATTTACCATAAAGAGTCCAGCAATCCAGTTTTATTACACAATTTTGAAACACATTACAGAAACGTAAATTATTAGCAGATGCTACTTTAAAGTCATATGCATAATGGGCAGTTCAAACTGGAAGAAAATTGAATGGCTTAGCATGGTAACTGCAATCCTCAGAACTGAAATGAAAGTACAGTTATGTAAGTAAACACAAAATACCAGCAGATGCTTGAATGATCCCTGCTGCAGTAGCCTTGGTTATATACTGCCAAGTACATAACAGCGGGCCAGCTTCCAAGGCTTCAGGGTACCTTCCGCACACACAAACTATCAGACAGCTTGAGCTGAGCAATAAAAAGACAAGTTTGGGCTACAAGCTTTCTTGCCAACAGAGAGAGATAGAGAGGGAGAGGGAGTGAGAGGCTAAGTCCTTAAAAGATTATGCTAGGAACAAAAATAAATAAATAAAAAAACATACCAAAAAAACAAAAGGGATGGAGAGAGGGAATGCTAATGCAGCAGTGGTCATTCAAACATCTACTGTTACGATAAATTCACTTACACACGTGCACTATGCTCATCGGACTGATGACTGCTGCAGTAGCCTTAGCTATATGAGTAAATTAGCCTAGCTAACTACATTTGGGAGGTGGAAGAAGAGTCCACAGCCCATGGAGAATGGTCCTAGCAAAGCCTGACCTGGACCTACAGAAAGAATCAAGCTTATAGTGCTTTGTAAAAGTATGTACAGAGGGCCACGCAGCAGCTTCCTGAATACTTCTAGAATCCAACCCTTTCCAAACAGTCATACATGAAGCCAAAGGCCTGATAGAGTGGGCTGGACTCTGCCTGGTGAGCATAACAACAGATAACCGCCTTAGGCTACCATTTGGAAATAGTCTGTTTGGACATAGGTTGTCGCGTCTTCGTACCTTCAAAAGAAGTGAACAATTCATCTGAAAGATTTACTTCAGTCAAGATAGTACTCAAGTTGTTTGTGGACATCCAAGGTGTAGAGTGTATCCTTTCTCCCTCATTTTAAGATTCAGGATACAAAAACAGGGAGACAGATAGTTTTGTCTTAAAGTAAACTTGAATATCACTTCAGGCATAAAAGAAGCATTAGCAGTCAAAGAAAGCGAGGAGGATCCTTGAGCAGATATGATAAAAAAAACGATGTACTGTCCACGGTGTTTGTACTGTCCACGGTGTTCCATCCAAGTTGTTGCTTTTCATTTGTCTTCAGCCTGTGGGACTCGGATCCAGCATGGATCTAACTCGGCCGTATACTGCAGCATCGGATCCAAATTCCAAGCTCCTCCCCTAACCATAATGCCCCACTCTCCCTCCTCCCCTTAGATAGAGTTTGTTGCAGAACAGCACAAACCCTTTTACAGCATAAACCCTTTTATTCCTGACCAAAAGGGGGAGCAATATACATACAGATTCAGCTTAAGCCAAGAAAGCCAATGGCTGCTTCTGTCCAGTCCACTACACAGCCCAAAAATGGCAGGGGGAAGGAGGGAGGGAAGGTTGAAGACAAATGAAAACAACTCAGATGGAACGTTATGTAAGTACATAACTAGTTTATCTGAAGTTGTTGTTTTCACTTGATCTTCAACCTGTGGGACAGAGTCCCTAGCTACTATAACCTTGGGAGGTCCTCATGGAAGGATATTCCAGAGCACAGCTGAGCCAAAGGATGCTCTGCTCCTGGAAAGGAGATCCAGTTTGTAATGGGAAATAAAGGTATGCGATGAAAACCACGTAGCAACAGAACAAACTTCACCAATAGGAACCCTGTACCAAAAAGCCGCAGAAGCAGAGACTGATCTGGTGGAATGCGCCCAGACAGGGTCCAGTGAGGACAAACCTTCAGACTGACAGGCCAAAGAAATACATTCAGAAATCCAGTGAGCAAGAGTAACTTTAGAAAAAGGAGGCTTGGAAAATGAAACAAAAAAGCTGATCCGATTTTTGCAAATCTTTGGTTCTATGCAGACAGACATACAGCTGCCTGTGTACATCAAGTGTAATTTGTACTCCCCCTTGTTTTGAAAAATTGGGAAGAAGACTGGCAAATTAATAACCTGGCTAATATTTGATTCTGAAGCTACCTTTGCCAAGAAGGTTTGGCTGGTCCAAAGGAACACTCTTTGTCTTTAAAGACCAAATAAGGAGACTTAATAGACAAAGTCTGACGTTCAGAAACCCTCTTAGCTGAGGTAGTAGCCACCAAAAAGGTTGTCTTCCACGATAACTGCAAATCAACCGACGCCGCTAGTACAAACAGGGGAGAGAGCAAGGCCTGTAACACAAAGTTTAAATCCTAAGGAGCCGTAGGGTCCTTTACTTGATGGAGAAGGAAAGTACCTTTCAAAAAGGCCTTGCAGTGCTTTGATGAAGCTAAGGAAGCCGAATTTTCACCCACATGGAAATTCGAAACAGCTGCCAACTGAACTTTAACAGCAGAAAAACTAGTGCCATTACTAAAAATATGGGCTAAAAATTCAGAATGGTAGGGACAGGCTCCATAAAAAGATCCAGGTCATGCTGAGAAGCCAAGATCAAAAGACGTTTCCATTTGCTAGAGTAGGTCTTCACAGTAGAAGTCTTATGGGCGGCAATCAGGATCTTTTTGACAGGAGAAGAGAGCCCAGGAGTCCTGGCAATCACGGAAACTGGAGCAGTCAAGCAGTGAGCTTCAGGCTGACTAAATCTATGTGAGGAAGCCCCGACGGGTGTGTGAGGAGTCCTTGCAGGGCACACTAGGTGAGACCACAGAGTGGGGAACCAAATTTGACTCGGCCAGAATGGGGCAATGAGGATGACTGAGCTCCCCAGCCATTGTGCTTTCTGGATAAACATGGGAATCAGAGGAAGAGGAGGATAAGCATACAGTAGACCGGAGGGCCAAGCATGGTCTAGAGTGTATCTGGGTGATTCCCCTGGAGGGGGATCACAGTGAAAAACTTGCTGCACTTCTCATTAAAAGGACAGGCAAAGTGATTGCAGCAAGGATGATCCCACCTTAGGAAGATCCTGTCCACTACTAACAGATTCAGGGACCACTCACAAGGCATCAGAATAGATCTGCTCAGCCTGTCCGGTAGAATGCTGGACTTTCCCAGAATGTGCATTGCCACCAGAAAACAGTCAGAGGAGATCGCCTGCTCCCACAATCTCATAGCCTCATGGCAGAGGGGGTAAGATCTGTTTCCTCCATTTGTTGATGTACCAGACTATGAGCCGCCACTACTGCCATCACTTTGATAAACACCCGGGGGGCACTGGTGAGTCCAAAGGGGAGCACTCTGAACAGAAAATGATTGGCTCCCATCTGGAAGCGAAGGAACTGTTGGGAGTGTCTGTTCACCTTGGTGTGATAGTATGCATCCTGAATGTCCACCTAGCACATCAAGTCATTCATCTGCAGGAAGGGCAGAATGGACTGAAGGGTGACCATCTGAAACTTTGTCTTGGCAATTGACAGGTTCAAGGTAGAAGGATCCAGAATGGGCCTTATGTCCTCCATTTTCTTTGGCACCAAAAAGAACCTGGAATAAATGCCTGAGCTGGACTGGTCTGGGGGGGCTGGATGACTCGTTCTGAGAGCAGCCTGACGATTTCTATGGCTGCCTCCTCCTGCTGACTGGGTGGAATGTCTGGAAGGTGTCTTTGCAGAGAGAGAAGATGAAGGAATGGGCTAGAGTAACCTCTGGAAAGGATTTACAGCACCCAGCCATTGTTCATGATTGACTCCCAAGGCTGTTGAGTGCAGCGATAGATGCTCACTGACTGCCTCCAGAGGTGTGCAGTTGGGCAACTGCTCAGGATTGATGAAAGGGTCTATCGGAGAATGAATCTTGAAACCACTGGTTCTTCAGACCCCCTCTGCCATGAGGGCAGCATCTGTCATATCCCACTCTGTCCCTGGGGGAAGACGAACCCTGTGCTTTCTTGGGAAAACCTTGAGACTTTTGAAACCATGTCTTTTTAACTCCATGCTGATTCCTCAAAAAGGACCTCTGCAAAGTACAGAAGTGGATCCTGATGGCAGACTAGGTCTGCCTGTCTTTCTCACTCTGGGTCAACATGTCATGAACAGTTATGCCAAATAAGGTCATAGGGAGCGTTTGTGAAAAATGCCTTGAAGGGCTCTCAAAAAAATCACAAAGCTGGAGCCATGTGTGCCGCCAAATGGCCACACATGCCCCGGCAGGCCTAGAAGAATCCTCAGTTGCATGAGACAGTAGTCTCATGGACGTTTTAGAAACAGCAGTTAGGGTGGCCATGCGGGATGAGAAAACCTTCTCCTCAGCAGACATGGACCCTGGGGCTGACTCAGTGACCTTCTTGACCATGTCTCTCTGCAATCTGACAACGTGGACCAAATAATTCCCAGCATGTAAAGCAAAGGTGGCTGAAGCATAGGTTCACTTCCCAAAATGATCCCTCACCCTAGACTCCCTGTCCAGGGGATGGACTGTGAAGCTCTCCTGAACCAGCTCCTTCTTGGTGGCTGCCACAACCACCATGGCATCGACTGGAGACCCCTTAGACCAATGGGGCTTGTCCAATGGGCCACTGACCACCTTGTCCAGGCACTTGGAGATGGGCACAACCATATCTGGTTCTTTCCACGTCCTACTAGAAATTAGGTCCACCAAAGGATCCGCAGGAGGGGACATCCAGGAAGTAGAAGGTCCTGTGCCAAATGCCTCCAGGAATACAAACCCATTGGAGTTGGGCTTGAGGGTAGACCACCCACCACACTGGCAAAGGATTTCCATGATTGCCCCAAAGGAGACATCATCCGGGGGTGACAAGGGGTACCTTTCCCCTTCATCCAAGTCTCTATCATCAGTGAGAGACTCCGAAGGAGAGTCTAAGTGCCTTCTTTTTAAGAATGCTTCTGAGGAGCCTCCTTGGGGAGGAACTCCAAGAAGGAGGCATGGCAGAAGACTCTGGCCCAGAAAAAGGAGCCAGGGCGTAACCTGAGGAAGAGTGTGTCAAGGCTCTTGAAGGAGCCAAAAGAACCCTCTCCATCACCTCGAATTCTGAAAGAAAATGGATCCCAGAGAGCACAGCAGCCAGAGACGAAACAGGAGACTACCTGACCACTGCCCCTGGTGCTCAAGGGGGAGCCAGAGCAGAGCTTCCCAGCACCGTAGCCCCAGGGGGAAGGGATGACTCAAGAGTCTCCCAGTCAACTCTAGTGCCTCGGACCTGACACCGAAGCTAAAGCTCCAAGAGTCAGTCTTCTCCAATAACATTGGAGCTGAACTGCTCAAGGTAACTGTCAGATTTGAGGTGCAAGGGACCATCGATCCAGATCCCTCAACACTTGGGAACCTCGGAACCGAAGACTACGAAGCCGAAGGTCGAAATGGAGAAGAATAAATTGGGAGGAAGTTAAACTGCGTGCTCATGGCCCCAGAGGAGGATGAAGCAGGCAAGACTCTTAACTGGATCTGGACCCATAGAAACTTCATCATCATCCTGTCCACTTTGGCTTCAGACAGGCTGTGAGTGGACCTGATCAAAGAATCCACCGACCCTGACCGATAATGACACCGAGGGGAGGCAGAGACAGGAGACCCAGCCCGAGAAGTCTTCAGCTCTGGGAAAGAGCAAGAAAACTGGAGCCAAGGAGAACTCCAGCCCAGCTCAGGCAGAGACTTAGTGGGAGGCTCAACAGAAGACACCCGCTCAGGGGATCTCTTTCTCAGATGATCCCTTTCCTTATGATGGGCCTTCTCTCCGTTCCCAGACTTCTTAGGAGGAGTTTGAATCCCAGCAGCTGGGGCGAAGAAGAGGCCTTGGTCAGTGGAGAGAGATGCCCTTTGAGGCTCAGTTTATTCTTTCTGCTGATGATGGCATGGGGGTTGAAGCCAGTGCAAATCGAGCAGGAGGAATCCAAGTGTGGCACCCCCAAACACACCACGCATGCAGTGTGGGCATCTGAAGGAGGAAACTTATGCCCACACTGCACACGTTCTGAACCCTGTTTGGAAGTCTCAGCCATGGAGACAGGAAACAGGATACACACACTCACTCTCACAAAGGGAGAAGAAAGACAGAAAGGAGAATTTTTTTTTTTTTTTTTTAAATAGTTTTACCAATGCGGGAAAGAAAAGGGAAGGAACACAGCAGAAAGAAAAGAAAGTACTCAAAAAAGAGAACTTACAACCACTCAGAACACTGAGGACCTTAGAGCAACTGGAACCCGTGCTGCTCGAAACGAGCAGCAAATCAGATCTGAGGGGAGGAGCCTGGATTTTAGATCAGATGCTGGATGTATCGGATCAGAGTCCCACAGTTTGAAGATCAAATGAAAACAACTTCAGAGCAGATGATAAATTAACCTTGACAGAGGAATAAGAAAGATCATAGAATAGTAAATCACAGATATATTGTAAAACCAAAGAATAACTAGCAATAAATGAGTGTTGGTGATGATGTTGGCACGAACTAGAAAATCTTTTCCATTTGCAAATATATGATATTCTAGCTGCAGGCTTTCTTCCATCTAACTGTACCTGCTGCATGGTCTCAGTAAACAAAGAGGAATTAAGATCCTATCATCCAAGCAGTCAACTGAAGTTCAAACGTTCTTATGTGAGTAGATCCAGTCTGTGTGAAAGCTTGTGGTAATTGCTCCGGACCATTTCCAATAGAGAACCATGGTTGCCTGGGCCAGAAAAGAGTCATTACATCTTTTTCAATCTTCACAAGTAGCCTGAATATTAGTGGAAAGGGTGTAAAAAAGCATACAGGAACATTCTTGTCCAAGGAATAGAAAAGGCATCCATCTTCCATGCCTTCTTGCATGGAGACCTAGAACAAATTCTTGCAAGATGACTGTTCAAATAAAAAAGTCTACTTGAGGAACTCCCCACAGATGGATCAAATCTTGAAGACCCCCAATCTACTTTATTTGTGCAGGTCTACCCTAGTCCTCCTCAGCTTGTCTGCCACGCAGTTTTATGACAGAATAAAGGATGCCTGTGGAGTGAGATTGTACTGTTAACCTACATCCCAAGCTAACATGGCTAGACTGCAAAGGAGGTATGGACTTGGTTCCCCCATTTGCTGATGTACCACATGACTGTAGAATTGTCTGGAACAACTTGAAGAGGTCAAGGGAACAAAAGATGATTCAGACAGTTGAGTGCCTTGATCATGGCAACCATCCCTTTGATATTTACATGCTTGTACCTGTCCTTGGTGTCCCACACACCCTGAACTTTTATCCCTCCTGTCCCAAAGCAGTCAGTCACCACAGATGCCTCAGACCTTCTTTGGGGACAGGGAGGGAAAAGGAGGGATCTAGATTTAAGGATTTCTGCTGTCTCTACTAAATTATTTATCTTTTGACAAATCCCAGCACTAGGATTTGAAAACACAAAGGGTGTTGGTGCTGGGACCAAACAGACTTCAGATACCATTGTGTCTTTCTCATCTGGACTCCTGGCAGGGGTGTCATGAGACCCAAAATCCTGAAGTATTTCCTCACAGTGATCCAAGTCTGAGTGGAAAATCTTCGATATCGATATACACACATTACTAACTGTGGAAGAAAAGCTCTTTGAAATGAGGTGTCTAACTGGCAACCCAGGAACAAAATCCTATATCAAAGAATCAAGAATGGATTTTCAATGTTCTCTTGGAATCCCAGCTTGTGTAACAGAACTGTCATCCTGACAGAGAGATTCCAAACACTTTGAAAGACTGCAAAGATAAACAAGTTGTCAGAATATGGCAAACTGTGGACATCTTGTAGCCTGCAATGAGCTACAACTGGAGCTAGACACTTATTGAACATGCTTTGTGCAGTGGATAGTCCCAAAGCTGAGGCAGAGAAAGTACAGTTGTGTACACTTACCACAAATGTAGATGTTCAAGTGTATTCACTGCTGCAGTCATCACATTTGGGTTATCTGCTTGCAGCAGCCCTCAGTCAGCCTGATTATTAATGTCTTGGGTGCTGCGTCGGTTGCTGTCATCTTCCGTGATGTCAGGTAGTCAGGGGTATAAAGCATGCAGCCGATGCCATAACATCAGTTTTCCCCCCTAATGGGAAGCAATTAAATATATATATGTATATATATATATATATATATATATATATATATATATATATATATATATATATATATATATATATATATATATATATATGGTTCTAGGACGGAAGATCGAAACAGAAAAGACCGACACCGACTTCACCGATGCGAAAACACCGACACGGAAATGATCGACACTACAAACCACAGGTAAGGGGTTTAAAATTCGCTAATCAAGCCTACCATGTTCAGGTAAGGGGTTTAAATTTAACACCCGGATAACACTGCCACCTTACCTGAACATGTTAGGCTTGATTAGCTTAATTTTAAACCACTTACCTGTGGTTTGTAGTGTCGATCATTCGTCGTGTCGTGAAGTCGTGTTCGTCGGTGAAGTCGGTGTCGGTCTTTTCTGTGTCGATCTTCCGTCCTAGAACCATATATATATATATATATATATATATATATATATATATATATATATACACACACACATATATATATATATATATATATATATATATATATATATATATATATATATACACGCAAGGTTATACCTCCAACAAAAAAGCAAATACACCAAAAAGCTTTTAAGCACAGTAAAAAGGAATAGAGGTATAGCCAAAAGAAGTCAGGGGGCTGGAGGGAGGGTAAACAGGACTGCAACAGTGAATACACTTGAACATCTACATTTATGGTAAGTGTACACAACTGTACTATGTTCTTCATGTTTCACTGTTGCCATCATCACATTTTAGATTCCCAAAGCTACGGATGGGAGGAGGAATTTAGATAGCATTAGGACCAGCTACAAGGCCCTGCAAGTACGCAGTGGCAAAGCCAGCTCTGGATTTAGAGAAAATTGGCAAATGGTAATGCTTGGTGAAAGTATGTACAGAACTCCAGGTAGCAGCTTCTATGATGTCCCTGGTAGGGACACCTCCGAGAAAGGTTGTACGGGTAGATGCAACCCTGGTTGAATGTGGTCTGATCCCCTGTGGGATAGGTTTTCCAAGGTGCTGATAGCAGAAATGAATGCAATGGCCTATCCATTTAAAAATGGTTTGCTTTGAAATAGCCTTCCCCTCTGCCCCTGCACAAAATGCCACCAGCAGTTGTTCAGATTTCTATTGAGGTTTAGTCCTGACCATGTAAAATCTAAGTTGTCTTTGCACATCTAAGGAGTGCAGTATCCATTCTCCTTTGTTCTGTGGATTAGAAAAGAAGGTTGGCAAATGAATGGACTGATTAAGAGCCACACTGGATACCACCTTGGGCATGAAGGAGGGATTGGTCCTGAGGGGCACCCTGTCCGCATGAAAGATGATGAAAAGCTCCACTGCCATAAGGGTCTGTAATTCAGATACCCTTCTTGCTGAAGTGATTGCGAAAAGGAAGGCTGTTTTCCAAAAAAGGAATTTTAACTCTGCACTTGCAGTTGGCTCAAAAGGAGGAAGAGTTGAGTTTTTCCAATACAAAGTTAAGGTCCCAGGCTGGAGTAGGGACTCTCCTGGGCGGTGTTAAGTTTTTGGCCCCTTTGAGGAACTGCTTGAGAAGTGGATGAGAGAAGAGGGGTGGGTTCTGTGTTGTAATGAGCTGAAATGGCTGAGGCATGAATTTTGATGGGGGGAAAAGCAGGCCCTTGTGAAGCATCTCAGTTAAGTATTAAAGAATCTGAGGTAAATTGGGTGCTGCTGTGCCCAACCCTTGAGTTTGGTTTCAGGCACAGAATCTTTTCCATTTTTCAGCATACGATTTTCTAGAACTAGGCCTCCTTGCCTCCAAAATGACATCCAACACTTGTTTATTGAGGGATGGTAATGGAGAGATTAGGTAATTAGCCAGGCTGCCAGGTTCAGGGTTTGAAGCCGAGGGTGCAGAATCTGACTCAGTCCTAGGTCTCTTAGAGGGGGAAGGTTGGCTTCCCGTGATTAAAGTAACAAGGTCTTTAGCCATTCTTATTTGTTTTTTAGGCACAGAGGCCTGACCATGTTGGTCTGGGCATTGTTTTTCTAGCCCTGGTTCGAGTTTTAGGCCTTGAAGAAGAAGATGGTGTTGCTTTAATATGCAAGTCAGTAGGCCTGAATACACCCTAAGAAGCCGGTGCCTGCACAGCGGCTCCGGACCCTTCCAAAGTAGAGGCATCCGCAGGTTCCACAGTTGAAGCATCTTGCGGCATACCGGACTCTGAATGGGTCTCAGTAGAGGCCTGCGAATCTGAAGTAGCGGGTATCAGGGGCTGCGAAAGCACCTCACTGAGTACAGGCGAACTGGCGACTAGCTTAGAAGCGTTGTCGGCAGCTTTGGACCTAGTTGACCTGTCTCGGTCTTTATATTTGTGTTTTTTTAGAATGTCGGTAGTCGGGTGGCTTACCAAAGACATATCTGGATAATTGAACAGAGTACCAAAATATTTAGAAGCGTAAATATACTGACGACAAATGGTTCATTATTTAAATAAGGCACAAAACAGACAGCGAGGTACGTTGTGGTCAGTGCCTAGGCAAGGAATACAGTATGATTGAAAATCTTTATGAGGTATTTGCTTTCCACAAGAAATACAATTATTGACTTTTACTGACATCGGTTTAGAGCAAGAAAAGGTTTCCCCAACAGAGCAAGAAAAAGTTTCCCCAACAGGGGGTACTTACTTTAGTTCAAGACTTTGGTTTTGAAACTCGAAAACGAAAATTATAGGAGTCAACCGACCGGCACTAGCGAACTGCTTCTGCTTTGGGCACCGCACGGCAAGAAAGACTGATGTAATGGTGATGGCTGCGTACTTTATACCCCTGACTACCTGACGTCACGGAAGATGAGACAGCAACCGACGCAGGACCCAAGACCTTGATAATCAGGCCGACTGAGGGCTACTGCAAGCAGATAACCCAAATGTGATGACTGCAACAGTGAAACATGAAGAACATCTAATAATGTGATCCAGACACAAACAACCTTAAGAAACACCTGAAGTCTGGATGAACAGGACTGTGATGAGCATCTTTTAAGTCTAGTGTCACCAGGAAACCTGAAAGAGGAAGAAGAGATAACAGGTTGTGAAGTGACATCATTTTCACAACCTATCACAAACAGGTCAGGAAATAAAGATCCAAAACAAATCTTCAAGCATTTTCTATCTTTCTTTGCTACCAAGACCATCCTTGAATAAAAACTCTTTCCCAAATAGGAAGGGGGAACTGGTTCTACAACTCCTTTGACAGCATGTGATGAACAAACAGGGAAAACAAGAGAGTCCGATGTGGAGGACGAGGAATGACCCCCTGGAAAAGAGGAATTTCCTCCCACTACCATCTGTAACCCTGATGAATAATCCTAAGAATGCATTTGTCTGAGAATATTTGTTGACAAAGACAAAAATGGAGACTCACACCATCTCCAAGCAAAATGGGCCAAAGTGGGAGGTAGTCACAAGGTCTTTTGAGCAGTCCTTCAGACTTGTTGGACTGTCTTTGGTTTTGGGAGGGTTTTGGCGTCTTCCTTTTGGAATCCCCTTCTACTTCTTATAGACCTGTTTACCTGTATTTTCTCAAGAGTGTTTATTCTGCTTTTTGCCAAATTGGATAAATAGTTAAAGAATCCCTTAGAAAATCTGTAAAACAAGGCTGAAAAATCTTAAAGGTTCCCTGGACCAGCTTACCCCTTCATCACACTTTCTGATCACATATGCAGCAGAGGGGACAAAAACTAAATCTCTCCCCAAAAGAGAATTTAAAATCTTATTTAACATCTGGGAGGTTCTGAGAATGTAGCCATGCAAACCTTCTCAAAACAGTATCAGTGGCTATAGCCCTGAAAGAAACATCAACAGAATCATACCCAAACTGTAAAACTAAGTAACAACCTGTGCAATAGAAGAAACTAAACGTATTAAAGTTGATTTTTCCATACAAGAAGAAACTGTGAAAGCATGAGGAATGCTTTACAAGCAATTAGTCAAAGAACTTTAATATATGAGCCTGACACAATTCAAAATTCTGAAAATGAAAGTTGGAAGAAGCACATATATTTTTCTCATATACATGTACAATTTTGTCATCCACATCAAAAGCCAATCCTACTGTTTAGCAGCAGCAAAGCTACAACTTCTGGATCAGGTTTGGGACTAAATGTATAAAGGACTGTGAACCTTTATACATCCTATCTGCCTTACCTTATCTTACCATTTTAAATCCCTATCACTCAAATAGACCACTCAGATCCTAAAATCAACTTCTTCAAATAAACAAATCAAAACTCCCAGCTGGCCACATGCTCTACTCTTTCTCTATTGACAAACTATGGAACGCTCTCCCATCTTCGCCTTCATAAAATCTCTGTGGAAGCACCTCTCCACTTTGTGGCAACACAGATGCCTCAGTTCTCATCCCTCCATAACCGGATTCCTCACACCTTAAGTCATATTCATCCTTAGTCACATCTTCACCCAGTCAAATCTTCCTGTTATCAGTAATTAAAACATGTAAAAGATCTCCATCTATGCCTAACTATCCAGGAACAACTCAATTACACCCCGTTATCCCTAATTAAAACATGCAAAAGATATCTATCTGTCTATGCCCAACTATCCAGGAATAATTCAATTACACCCCGTTATCACTAATTAAAACATGTAAAAGACATCTATCCTAACTATCTAGGAATAACTCAATTACACCCCGTTATCACTAATTAAAACATGTAAAAGACATCTATCTATGCCTAACTATCCAGGAATAACTCAATTACACCCCATTATCACCAATTAAAACATGTAAAAGACATCTATCCTAACTATCCAGGAATAACTCAATTACACCCCATTATCACTAATTAAAACACGTAAAAGACATCTATCCTAACTATCCAGGAATAACTCAATTACACCCAGTTATCACTAATTAAAACATGTAAAAGATCTCTATCTATCCTAACTATCCAGGAATAACTCAATTACACCCAGTTATCACTAATTAAAACATGTAAAAGACATCTAGCTATCCTAACTATCCAGGAATAACTCAATTATACCCCGTTATCACTAATTAAAACATGTAAAAGACATCTATCTACCCTAACTATCCAGAAATAATTCAATTACACCCCGTTATCACTAATTAAAACATGTAAAAGATATCTATCCTAACTATCCAGGAATAATTCAATTACACCCCGTTATCACTAATTAAAACATGTAAAAGATATCTATCTATGCTAACTATCCAGAAATAATTCAATTACACCCCGTTATCACTAATTAAAACATGTAAAAGATATCTATCTATGCCTAACTATCCAGGAATAACTCAATTACACCCCGTTATCACTAATTAAAACATGTAAGATATCTATCTATGCCTAACTATCCAGGAATAACTCAATTACACCTTGCCAGGTACCACTGTTCTGGTAACACTCAGAGCACCTTGAAAAGCAAAGCAACAGGGCTGTTTTAATGATTATACTTTCTTTAAATGTACAGTAACGTGATTAAGTTATTATGCATCCCTTAACTGTATTAATCTGTACATATCATATGTTACATGTAACTTATTCTATTTTTGTATTAATACTCTGTACAATACCATTTGTATCTACTAATTGCTTTAAATATTATGTACTACTATACTAACTGCCTTGTCTTTTAGTCAGTTCAGCTCAAGCTGCCTGATAGTTTGGACATGTAGAAGGTGCCCTGAAGGTTTGGAAGCTGGCCAGCTGTTGGTGCTGAGGGTTAAGGCTGTGAGCTGGAGTTCCTGTGGTACAGAGTTTGATTCCCTCATCCCTTATTTGTCAACCGTGTGACCTTGAGCAAATCACTTACTTACACACTGTTCTTCAGGTTGACCCTGAAAAGAGACTGTGTATCAAGTGGACTTATCTGGTAAATAAATGGATATTGTTATAATCTTTTGGCTCAAGTAAGAGCCATCAACAAAACTGTCTTCCAAATACAAAATTGCAGAGTAGAAGAAAGCTGCAGGTTCAAAATGAAGCAGTCAACTCCAGAACAAATATCGTTGGCAGGATATAATATACATAGCTACGGCTACTGAAGCAGCGCTCAATATGCTGGACATATACTTGTTATCAGGTGAGTATGCACTAACTCCAGCACTGCAGTGTGTCAAATTATCTCAGATTTGATACAGATAATAAGCAGGGCAATGGGTTTCAGAATCAGGCATTACTCTGCCTGAACTGTAGTTTATTGCTTGAAATGTTAAGACTCTCATAATTGTGTTTTGCACTTCTGAAAGGGACACATCCAATATCTGAGATAATTAACAATAATTAAAAAAGAAACCGTATTCATTTCTTTAAGTTTCATCTAGGAGGGTACCCCCCCCTTTACAGCCGGACTCGCATTCACCTCTATTCTGTTACGGTGACTACAGAGTTCATTTACAGGGACACACACACACACACACACACACACACACACACACACACACACACACACACACTTTTTTACTTTTGTGTGCGTAACAAGTTTCATGGTCTTCTACTTCTTACCATCTGAGCAGCAAGAACACTGGAGAATTCACTGTTCATTGCGTAAGGCAAAGCTGTCTGTGCTCGGGAACCATATGTAGTCTGAAAACGCTTCTTAATTTCATTCAAGAAGTTAAATGCACGTGAACGCTCAAAATCCTGCAAGAAAATCAGTACAAGAAATTTCCAATTAATGTTGGTCCAACATTTAAAATCAGATTAAAAGGCAAGATACTTTTTCTGTGTTAGTTTACCATGACCCCCTCTCCCAAACTCTTAGACCACCATCAAAATGGCAGAAATCATACAGCAAAGCAGCAACGGATTACTTACGAGAACTGTAATGACAAAAGTGAAATGGTTTACCTACAAAAATAAGAACATGGCAATCTTAGACAGTTAGTGGTCAAAATGTTCTACAAAGGATGTGAATACAAACATCTTACATTAACTAACACTCCCCCCACCATAGCCCTGGTCGATGCTCAGTAGTTCCACAAGACCCTTTTAAATTACATGTTTTGCTTACAGTTTACCAGTGGTACCTCCCTGGACTACATGAAGAGAGACATGGAGGAGCTCTCCGATCTTGTAGCCCAGGTAGGTATGACCCTAGCCCTGAGCAGCATGCTGCCATTACCCAGAATGATACCACAGTACAAGGACAAAATGACCGACTTCAACAACTGGCTAAGCTTCTGGTGTCATTCTAAGGGGATCCAGTATCTGTCTGCCTGGGATGACATGATCGGCAGGCCACGATGCTTTGCCAAAGATGGCCTGCACCCAACACCCTTGGGTTTCTGGATACTGGCTAAGGCTCTTGCCACCCCTATAAGGTTCAAATGACAAATTCACCACTGTAACAGGTACAAGCAAGCAAAATCTGGGGGTAATGCTACTCAATGCTAGAAGTCTAAACCTCAAAATGCATTCACTCGAGGCGCTCCTTAAAATGGAGAACATTGACATCTGTGCAGTGACAGAGACCTGGTACAAGGCTCCAAAGAGCACCCCTGCATTACCAGGCTATAATTCATACCACACCTTTCGGCCACCTAACCTGGACCAAAACACTAAAGGTGGAGGTGTGTCTATATTCATTAATGATATCCACACTGCCAAATTGTAACTTGCTAGAGATCCCCCATCATGCCTCAGGATTCCCACTCCTCATTTCTTGATACACTGGAAAATATTAGGTACAACCTAACACCCTAATAATGGGCGATTTCAACTACCCCACCATTAACTGGGAAAACAACTCATGTAACAACTCTTTTGCTCAATGTTTTCTGGAATTCATAAATTCCAACGCCTTGGACCAACTTATCCACACCCCCACCAGGGGCAGCAATATCAGAGATCTGGTCATTACCAACAAGGGCGATTGGTGTTCCACACCAGAGGTCAATTCCTCACTGGTCAGATCCGAACACAAGCTAATCACTCTAGACATCCACATCGTGACCCCCCCCCCCCCCCCATTAGGGAAACCACCAAAAAATGTCTCCAAAGCCAACTTTACGCTTCTTAAGACAGAAGTGGCAAACTTCTCGACACCCATGCAAACGGACAATAGAGGTAAGACTGCTGAATCCTACACAAATGCACTTTATAAGCACTTACACGAGTTCATGGATCGTGCTATCCCTAACAGAACCAATATGCTATTTTCCCAAAAAGGAAGCCAATCTGGTGGTCCCCTGCCATAAACAAACTCTACAACAGAAGAAATAAACTGTTGCAAAAAAGACTAAAATCCCATGACTGGAAGAACTCCCTGGTCAGCCTCAGTAAGAAGCTGAGCTCCCTCATAAAAGCCTTCAAAGCTAGTTACGAAAACAAAATCATCACTGCTTCTAAAGACTACCACAAAACATTCTATAGCTATGTCAGGAATCTTAACGGCAACACTCAGATCTGCTCAGAGTTACAGCACAACGGCACTAAATATACAGAAAGTACAGTTTTGTACCTACCATAAATGTAGATGTCCGATTAGGTATGCATCTGCAGTCATCACATATGGGTTGTCCTGCCTCAGGCAGCCCTTCGGTCGGCTGGATTCCAAAGTCTGGGTCCGGCGTCGGCTGATGTCGCCCCTTCCCCGACGTCAACGCCTGGGGTATAAAAGAGTCAGCCGACGCCATGTTCCTCCGTTTTTCTTGCCCCAGATGCCAGGTGCCCTCTAGGAAGGCTAAAGTTGGAAAAATGCAGTAAAAAAATCCAAACATTTGCAAAAAAAAATATATATATATATATATATATATATATATATATATATATATATATATATATATGTATGTATAAACAAATACACCATAATAGACCCCCCCCAGCTAGCTAATAGAGAGGTAAGCACCCTAGGAGTACCACAGAGGGGAAGGAGGGAGGGTAAACCTGACTGCAGATGCATACCTATCGGACACCTACATTTATGGTAGGTACAAAACTGTACTATGTCCTTCAAGGATGCATCTGCAGTCATCACATATGGGTAGAATACCATAGCCAATCTGGGGGTGGAGGTACTAGGAAAAGGATGGTGTAGCTAAGATACCCTGCAGGACAGCTGAAGCAAAGCCTGCTCTGGATCTGGAATATAAAGGTAAATTGTAATGCTTGGCAAATGTATGCACGGAGCTCCATGTGGCAGCTTCTAAAATGTCTTTTGTAGCCACCCCTCGTAAGAAGGCTGTGGAGGTGGCTGTGGCTCTCGTAGAATGAGGTCTATGTTAGCTGGCACAGTCTTTCCATGAAATGAGTAACAAAAGCGGATGCAATTTCCTATCCATTTTGAAATTGTCTGTTTGGAAATTGCTTTTCCTTGAGTACCAGCAGCATAAGCTACCAACAGCTGGTCAGTTTTTCTGAAACCTTTAGTTCTGTCCAAGTAGTAGCGCAACGGTCTGTGAATGTCCAGGGTGTGCAGCAGTTTCTCCCCTTTGTTTTGTGGATTTGGGAAGAAGGTAGGCAAGTGAATAGCTTGATTCAATGAAATCCTGGATACCACCTTTGGCATAAAAGTAGGATTAGTTCTTAATGAAACTCTATCCTAATGGAAAATAATAAATGGCTGAACTGCCATCAGGGCCTGCAATTCTGAAACTCTTCTTGCTGAGGTTATTGCTAGAAAGAAAGCAGTCTTCCATGAGAGGTACTGTAGATCTGCCGATGCTGCTGGCTCAAATGGAGGCAGTGTTAGTTTTTCCAACACGTAGTTAAGGTCCCAAGCAGGTAGAGGAGGTTTCCTAGGAGGTTTGATGTTTTTGATTCCCCCTTAGAAACTGTCTTAGGAGAGGATGAGAAAAGACAGGAGGATCAGTATTGTACTCTGCTGAAATTGCTGAAGCATGAATCTTAATAGAAGAGTAAGACGGTCCATTGTGGAATATTTCTGCCAAATATTCCAGGATATGTGCCATGCTCATCATAGTCGCATCTAGGCCCTTTATGGTGTTCCAGATGAGAAATCTTTTCCATTTTGCTGAATATGCCTTCCTTGTGGAAGGGGGGCGAACTTCCAGAATAATATTCTTTACTCTCTGGGATAGCTTATCCTGAAGAGGAGTCAAGGTATTCTCCAGGCTGTTAGTTGCAATGTTTTCAGGTTGGAATGTAGAGTTTTGTAGCTGTGCTGTGTCAGTAGAAGTGGCCATAGAGGTAGGGGCCATGGCTTTGTACGTGACAAGCTCCTTAGCAGTGGGTACCAGTGCTGTCTTGGCCAGTCCGGAGCTATCAGGATCACTTTTGGCTGCTCTGCCCTGATCTTCAGTAACACCTTGGTCATTAATGGAACAGGAGGGAATGCATACACTGTCAGATTTCTCCAGCTGAAAGAGAGAGCATCCACTTTCCACGCTTATGGGTGGTATGTCCTTGAGCAGAATTTCTTTAGTTGATGATTGTGGGGGGATGCAAATAGATCTATGTCTGGGCTCCCCCAAAATTGTGTTATCTGTTGGAAAATGTCTGGGTGCAGCATCCATTTGTGTGCATCCATGATCTTTCTGCTTAAGCTGTCCGCCAGTATATTGTCCTTCCCTGGCACAAACTGAGCTTGTAGCTGTATATTGAGTTTCAAGGAAAGATCCCATAGATTCATTGCCAGCCTGCACAGGGGGTAAGAATGGGTACCTCCTTGCTTGTTTATGTACCACATAACTGTGGTGTTGTCTGTCCTTATTAGTAGATGGCCTTGATGCAGAAAGAGTTTGAAGGCCTCGATTGCATGTATCACTGCTAGCATTTCTTTTTGATTTATGTGCATGTGCAGCTCCTTTCATGACCACTGTCCTTGGATACCTCTGCCCTCCATGTGTGCTCCCCAACCTAGGTCTGAAGCGTCTGTTATAATAGTTTGGGAGGTTTTTGGCTTTGTGAAGGGCAGCCCTCTGTTGGACTGGCTGGCCTGAGCCCACCAAAGAAATTCCTTGTGAAGGCATGGGATGAGTGGGATTAAAGTTTCCAAACTGTGACTGTGCTGAGTCCATAAACTCCTTAGGTACCACTGTAGCTTTCTCATATGTAGCCTTGCTTGTGGAATCAAAAGAATACAGGATGCCATGTAACCCAGGGCCTGCAGGATTTTCCTTGCAGTCAGCTGAGTTTGTCTTGTCAGATTCTTGAAGTAATCCGGTAGTTGACTTTGTTTTTCTTCTGTGAGATAAGCCATTTGGGTGGTTGTATCTAGATCCGCACCCAGAAAGGTTATTCTTTGGGATGGAACAAGTCTTGATTTGTGCATGTTGACTGTATATCCCAAGGCCTGTAGAAGATTGATGGCATAATTTAAGTCCTTTATCAGAGTTTGTTGGTTGTCCGCTTGTATAAGGCAGTCATCCAGATATGGGTAGATTTGAATCCCCTGGAGTCTGCAGTGTGCTATTACTGATGCCAGGCATTTCGTGAATACTCTGGGCGCAGTAGATGAGCCAAAGGGCAATGCTGAGAATTGATAATGCTCTGACCCTGCAAGAAATCTGAGGTATCTTCTGCAACTTTGTCTGATAGGGACATGCAGGTATGCCTCCTTGAGGTCTAGAGTAACCAGCCAAGACCCCTTGCCCAGCATGGGAAGGAGTTTAGAGTCAGCATTTTGAATTTTGGCACAATGAGATAAGTATTCAGTATGGACAAGTCGAGAATAGGTCTCCATTGATGCTCTTTTCTTGGAACACGGAATAGTCTGGAGTAAAATCCTTGGCCTTGTTCTGAAATGGGAACTCTTTCTATGGCTTTCATTTGAAGTAAGTTTGAGATTTGTTTCAAAGCCTCTGTCCTTTGTTTTGGTGGCAGACCTGGTATGCCTTTTCTTTTTGGCAATGTGTGGAAATGGAACCTGTATCCGTTGTCTATTATTTGGAGTGTCCATTTGTCTCTTGTAATGCTGTGCCAATTTCTTGAGAATAAAGAAAGCTTTCCGCACAAAGGTGCTTCTAATTGAGCCCTGGTTGGCAGAGTCAAAGCAGAGTCATTGAGTTTGTCCTTGTGCAGCAGTTGTAGATCCTGAACTGCCTGTCTGGATTGGAGGTTGCCATTGACGGCCTCTGTAGGAGCCCCTAGCTTGGCCTCTACCTCTGGCACGCCTGTTTCTGCCCCTTTGAAATCTTTCTGTGTCCAGAAAGGACCAATTCTTGGAAGGCCAGTTTCTGCTGAATCTAGGTGGTTGGACTTGAAGAAAATCTTTAACTGTTTGTACAGATTTTGCCTTTTCCTCAAATTTCTTTAGGACGTCTTGAGCAATGGAACCAAATAACTTTTGCTTTTCCAGTGGAGCATCCAAAAGCTTAGCTTTAACATGCTCTGGTAGAGATTGTTCCTTCAGCCAAGCATGCCTGCGTATGACAACACCTGTCATTGCTGACCGACATGAAGCTTCCAATGCATCATAACCACACTGCAAGAAATGTTTGCTAACCTGCTGGGAATTATGTACCAGATCCTGAAGGGATTTACGGTCAAGGGGTTCAGAAGAAGACAATTTCTTATGCATTTCTTCTAACAAATACTCTTGATATTGTATCATGTGAAATTGACAATTTAATGCCCTCATAGCAAGAGTGGCAGAAGTATACACTTTTTTTACCCCATCTCTCTAATGCCCTGGACTCCTTTGCAGAGGGGAGTGGGTTCTTTGTAGTAACAGCTGCAACCCCTTTTGGGCCCTGTGAAATAGTTTCAGGGTCAGCAGAGTGGGCCTTGTAAAGAAAATTGTGTGTGTCCGGGACCCTGTAATACCTATCAGGCTTAACAGGGGCCGGAGGCAGAGTGTCAGGGGTCATACTAGAGTCAGAATATCACATTTAAAACAGGAGGAATAGCCACAGGTCTATGCTGAGGTAGATGAAGAAAAGTTCTTAGTCTTTTCCTGGAATCAGAATATTCCTGGCCCTGCCATTTGAAATGCTCTCTCATAGTGTGAAGTCTCCCCAAAGGAAAGCTCTTCAGGAGGGGAGGCTGAGGGAATAGATTCCTCTGCATCCGAATCCTCGTAGGCCGAGTAAGCCTCCTCCTGGTAGTCTGAGTGATCCGAGCCAACAGAGGCCTCCTCTGAGGAAAGGGGATCAGGGGGATCCATCCTGGGCCTTTTGTCTAGAGGGGGTTGGGAGCCCCTGTCCGGATGAGGCTGAGAGCCCCTAATTAAGGAGATCAGGTCCTCAGCTAAAGTTAAAATCTGTGAACTAGAAGAAGGTCCCTGAGGAATAACTCTGGGAGGCATGGTTTTAGTGTGTTTTGCAGCTTTAGCCCTGGTGAAGGCCTTAATAGACATGGATGCAGGAGGCCTGGCTGCACCACATGCTGGTGTAGCTTTATCTAAAGGTATGGTGTCGGAACATTCCAATACACCAGTTTCGGAAGGCAATTCTGTAACCGACTCTGTAGGAGCCTCCGGGACAGAGGCTGTCGGTTGTATTATTTCAGGGTTTGGAAGTTCCAAGGACTCAGGAGTTCAGCCGAGACGGAGACACTCGCGGTAGGCCTAGCCGCGGTTTCAGCCGAAACAGCGGACCGCGTGTGTCTGTCCTTGTCTTTCCGTTTCTTAATTAAATGCGATGTCGGGGCTTCCGACGGCATTTTGTAAGTAAAACTATCCCAAAAAAACTCTTCTGCGAACTCCGACCGACGTCTAAGAGTGCGTCGGTTGAAAGAAGCGCAGGCAGAGCAGGCAGAGACGTCGTGGTCTGGGCCTAAGCAAGGAAGACAATAAGAATGGAAATCCTTATGAGGTATTTGTTTCCCACAAGTTAAACAATTATTAACTTTTTCTGACATCGGCTGAGGCAAGAAAGAGTCCCCAACGGGGTACTTAGCTTTTGAAGTCTTCGGATAGCAAAATTACAGGAGCTGGCCGACCGGCACTTGCGAACTGCTTCTGCTTCGGGCACCACGCGGCAAGAAAGACTGAGGAACATGGCGTCGGCTGACGCTTTTATACCCCAGGCGTTGTGACGTCGGGGAAGGGGCGACATCAGCCGACGCCAGACCCAGACTTTGGAATCCAACCGACCGAAGGGCTGCCTGAGGCAGGACAACCCATATGTGATGACTGCAGATGCATCCTTGAAGGACATCCAGCTGATATTGCCAACATCCTGGCAGATAGGTTCAGTGCTAACTTTACCCCTCGCTCACCCCCTAAAGGACCCATCTCTATACCGGAAGAATGCAAAGTTCCTGTAATCACAGCTGCACAGGTAATGAACACACTTTCCAAAGCCAAGAACACAGCATCCATGGGACCTGACAACATCCCAGGCTGTGTTCTACATGAACTATAGAATGAACTGGCACCCCACCTAAGCACCATAGGTTCATAGGTTGATACTAGGCTATATGCCCTAGGGCATTTATCAGCCTAGCCAGTGTGTGTTTGGCTTTCGCCACCCCTTTAAAATGGGTATAACTGTGCCCTTTTTCGGCTAAGTGATCCCCGGGGTGAACCTACGATCTCCCATCCACTCGTCAAGATTCCTCTTGAAGAGACTCAGTGAGGGGCTCTGTCAGATATGGACTGGGATTCTGTCTCTCCAGCATGTCCCTATTAATTTCTGTGTTGAGGTTCAAGTCCCTTGAGCGCGTAGCTCTAGAGGATTTGGATTTTTTGAGGTGGAGCATGTCCATTAATTCTGGGTTGGACATGGCTTTATATGTCAGGTACAGATCGCCTCTAAGTGGGTGGTATGCAACTGAGTACAGCTGGAATTTCTTTAACCGAGCAGCATAGGTCATTTGTTTGAGACCCTTAATCCTCTTGGTGAGGTACTTTTGGGGTCTTTCCAGTTGGTGTAGGGTAAGGTACATCCCAAATGGGGCATTGTATTCAATTATGGGCCGGATGAATAAAGGGGCACAATGACCTCCCTTGATCTAGATGTGAATCCTTTCATGATAAGGTGGGCTATATAGAAGGTCTTCCTAACCAGTTTGGCAACGTGGTTGTCAAAGGAGAGATTACTACCAACTTGGGTTCCCAGGTCCCTAATTACTTCCTCCGTACTTAATGGATTACCGCCTATGTAGTAATTTGTGGGCACTTTGTTTTTCCCAAAAGGGATGACTATACACTTCTTGGTGTTTAGCTTTAGGCCATGGCTTTGGCACCAGTTATCTGTCTCTGTGAGACCCTTTTGGAGGATGCTTGTGTCAGCTGGAGAGTCGATTATGGCACCCAGTTTGCAGTCATCTGCGAACTTGGTAAGGCATAGTCCTCCCGTGTCGGCCTGTACCTCAGAAAAATATATACCGAACAAGAGCGGCCCCAGGACTGAGCCCTGTGGGACGCCACTTGTAACAGGTTTAGAGTCTGACATGGCTCCCGCAATTCTGACCATGTGAGTTCTGTCCTTGAGCCAGTTTGCAACCCATCTTATGACATAGGGGTTGATATTTAAGCTGAAGAGCTTATTTATGATGCCAGAGTGGGGTATGGTGTTGAAGGCTTTTGTGAGGTCCAGGTAGGCTGTGTGGACTACCTTCCCTTCATCTATGGCCTTGGTGACTGTTTCGAAGAAGTCGACCAGGTTCAAGAGGCAGGATCTGCCCTTAAAGCCGAATTGTATAGGATCTAGCGTCTGTAAGTCCCCAGTGTCTTTGTTTCTGAGTTCCATGATGATCCGCTCCATAACTTTGCAGACCAGGCTAGTTAGGCTTATGGGGCAGTAGTTACCAGGGTCCGGAGAGGCACCACCTTTGTGGAGTGGGACCACTGTTGCAGTACACCATTCCTTTGGTACATATCCTTTAGTAAGGCTGAGATTGAACAGTGACCTAATATGGAGGTACTAGCTCCTCTTGGAGCTCATGTAGGAAGCAGCCCGGGACACCGTCCGGTCCCATTGATGCAATGTTTTTTGCTTTGGAGAGGGCAGCTCTCACCTGAGCATCTGAGATGCCAGGGAGACAACTCTCTGCTGGGATAGATATTTGCTTTTTGGGAGGGAAGGGGGGGGGGGAGAAGTTCGCACTGAACCTGTCCGCCAGGATGTTGGCAATGTCTGTGGGTTCAGTGTATTTTTTGTCATTTTGGACCAACTCCAAACATATCTGGGAGTTGCCACCATGTTCAGGCTTTGTGCCCACTGAGTGCCGTACAGCGAAGGTTATCCCAGTCCACAAAGGGAGAGCCACCACGGACCCCGGGAACTACCACCCCATTAGCCTAACGAGCCTGGTCTGCAAGGCCATGGAACATATCATCATGGAACTTATAAACAAAGACATTATAATCTACAAACTCTGGACCCCACCCAGCTCGGGTCTGTAAATGGCAGATCATGTCTCCTAAACCTGATAGACTTCTTTGAAGCAGTCACCAAAGCCCTACACGAGGGTAAGGTGGTTCACACAGCCTATCTAGATCTCACCAAGGCTTTCAAAAATCATCCCCCACTCTGGAATTATAGATAAATTCACTAAACTAGGTATAAATCCATACGTCACAAGATGGGTTTGTCAACTGGCTCACTGACACAACCCACACTGTGAAAGTAGCAGACTCCAAATCCGAATTCAGACCAGTGACAAGTGGAGTACCACAGGATTCAGTCCTGGGTCCTCTCCTATTTGGTATCTACTTTTCTGAAGTACAGGCCAACACAGAAGGACTTTGGCTAATGAAGTTCGCAGATGACTGCAAACTAGGAGCCATAATTGAAACTCCCTACAATGTGGACATCCTACAAAAGGGCCTCACTGAGACAGATGCCTGGAGTGAAGCTCAATGCCAAAAAGTGCATGGTCATTCCCTTTGGTAAAAACTCTGTACCCATGAGCTACCACAAAGGTGGTAGTCTACTTAACACCAAAAATGTGATGAGAGACCTTGGGACACAGGTGGAGAGTAGTCTCTCCTTTGATAATCACATCACCACAGTAGTCAAGAAATCCTTATACATGGCACACCTCATCACAAAAGGTTTCTCATACAGGAAAAAAAAAAAAGAGGTCATTGTTCCCCTCTACTCGTCACTCAGACCCATTATAGACTACAACACCCCTTTTGGTATGTACCTCACAAGACATCTACAACAACTGGAAAGGCCGCAGAAATACCTCACAAAGAGGATTACAGTCCTCAAAAGGATGCGCTACACAGACTGTCTCAAAAAACTCCAGCTTTACTCAGTCGCATATCGCCTACTCAGAGGTGATCAATGCCTAACATACAAAGCTATGTCAAACCCAGAGCTGTTGGACATGCTCCACTTAAAGAAATCCCAATCCTTCCAAGCTACACACTCTAGGGACCTAAACCTTGTCACCACTACAAACAGAACATGCTGGAGGGATAGATTCCTGTCCCAGAGACTTCCCATATTTTGGAATGGAACAAACTACCTATCTATAACAAAGCTCCTCATTAGCACTTTTCAAGAGAAATCTTGATGATTGGATGGGAAATAGGAAATTCACCCTGGGGATAACCTCTGCGGCTTTGCTCGACAGGGGCACACGAAAATAATTTTCTTGGGTGGCGAAAGCCAGGAAGTCAGCCAGTGCCGATAGATTTTATTGTGCTTGTTTTACCTCGAGAGGTGTGTGTGTGTGCGCGAGTGGGAAGGAAACGGAATACCGTGATGCACAGTATGTACAATTTTCTATACAAGAAAAACTAATAACCAAGTTTAGTAAATGTACGTGCATACCTCATTATACCATAACAAGTTAAGAATATAGGCAGTGCTTTAGTTAAGCATTCCTCTATTTATTTTGGTGTAAAAAAAGTTTGTTTTTATGCTTTTCTTGATGTACCTGCAGATTTTAATGGTAACAAGGATGAGGAGTTAGATCACAGAAAAATAAACAGCTCTACTTCATATGATCGAAAGACCGTTTGACCTAAACCCATTTGATCGAAAGTTCATTTGATCGAAAACCAGTATTCAAGGCATAAAACTGGGATTTGTCCCCCTCCCCAATGTTGTGCGACCCTGGAGTTAGTATACATAGTTGGGGGGCAAAGCCCTCCACCTAGTTTCCTTTAAAAGAAAAAAATAAAACAAAAAGTACAGATTTTAAATGAAAATAACCCCCCACCCTAACTATATATACCAACTCCAGGGTTGCACGACATTGGGGCGGGGGACAAATCCCTGTTATTTGCCTTGTATACTGGTTTTCAATCAAATGAACTTTCGATCAAATGGGGTTATGTCAAATGGTCTTTCGATCATATGAAGTAGACCCAAATAAACAGGCAGATTTTATTAAATGCAACCGTTTAGAAATAGCAAATTAAACAAAATGTAAATAAGGATTAATGTTTTCACTGATCATGTGATCAGTCATGTGTTTAAGTTGTGTACTTGTGGATAAGCGGTATTTTGTTTATTTCTTGCTTGCTTCTGTTTACCGAGACAGTCCACCTGACCTCAGGACCCATTGTTTTAGCAGTGGCTCCAGCACAACATAATAGGATCGAACATTGACAATGACATCTACTGTAGATACCTCAATACTTAAGCATGGGAAGTGGCAGTTTTATAGAATACATACATAAACACGTAGAGAAATAATTCAGTAGTGGAATTAAATACAAACAGTGTTATAATGGCACTTGTTCATTACATTATTGATAGGGTATTTGGAAATATTGTAGGTTGTAATTTTATGCAGTTAGTCTGTTTAAGAAGGGATAAAGAGTTTGACAAGGATAGCAGCTACAGGAGAAAAGAACTGTTTAATCAGGTAGAGAGCACCTGCAAAGCCATGAGTTGAGTTGGTGTGGTTTTAGTTGAAGCCTGAAACACTTTAATAATGGTTCTTGTCTAACTGATAGGGGGATAGAGTTCCAGATTTCAGACATGATGTGAAAGTACAGGGAGCAGCCAGACAAACCATTAGGTTTATAAGTAGTAGGACTTTGTCAGAAGATCGCAGAGTCCTACTGTATTAGGTTTGTCATGGATGGACACTCATTTGGCTTATACAGTTGTTTATGGGCAGTAGGGAGTTGGCAGTATATGATCTGATGGGGTAGCTCAAGCCACTTGAGGTGTCTGAGTGCTAGAGAGTGGTGTGATCCATGGGGGAGGCTGGCTGCAAATTTTGACCTCCTTGTAACTTTGTACAAGCTTGTTTAGATAAGTCTTCTGGATGTTGATTAATACTGATGCAACATAGGGGAGGGTGGGTACGGGGAAGGTTGTGCCGAAATGACATCTAGTTGCTGTGACGACTCTCCACTGGACCAGTAATCAAGGAGCCTTAATCCTCACCACTAGCACCAGTGGGGGATGCACATTGGGAGAATGACAGGGACACAGCAGTACAAGCTTGTTTAGATAAGTCTTCTGGATGTTGATTAATACTGATGCAACATAGGGGAGGGTGGGTACGGGGAAGGTTGTGCCGAAATGACATCTAGTTGCTGTGACGACTCTCCACTGGACCAGTAATCAAGGAGCCTTAATCCTCACCACTAGCACCAGTGGGGGATGCACATTGGGAGAATGACAGGTACACAGCAGTACTTCCAGATGCAGCTCTCTGCATCAAGTGCAATTTCCCTTAAGAGCACACAAAGACCACAGTCAGTCCGAGGCTGGTTTCTCCCTCTTTCTCCAGATCGCCAATAAGACTCTCCACTGGCTCAGCTATAGAGTTGAGTCCTTAGCCAGAGTTCTAAGCCAAGTCCACCAACACTCTCTCTGTCCAACCAGTGCTTCGTGTCCCTGCCCAGGTAGCTGAGACACACACACTTGGAGACTTTGATTTACACAGACACACTCTCTCTCTCATCTGGAAAGGCTGGCAGAGGTTTGCTAGCTATGGTCCCTCTTGACCAGACTAAAAGTAGTTTTCACTGCTACCAAAACCCCTTGACAGCTACTTTAGGGCCCTTAGCAAAGAGTGTCCAATCTTACTGTGTAATATTAATACAAACTGTAGTTTGACCAAGAGCAAGGCTCTTAGGAGTGGCCCACACAGTGTCACCAAACAAATATGCAAGTATTTTCAGAACTTAAATATCTCTACATAGTTCAACCACAATTAAAGGTTTAAATATATTTAATAATTAATAAAAGAACAAAACAACACTAAATATATATTCACAGTGACATCAGAGTTCAAAACCACAGGAAATATTTAAAACAACATTGCAGGACAGTCTCAAATAAAGAAAGAAAAATATCTAAACTAAGCTTCGCTATACTCCTGACCATATCTAAGAGAATTATATTATTCCCTAGAAACTTACTTCATTAGAGCAATGCAGATGTTGCTGTGAATGGTTCTTGTCAGGTCCACGACTGAATACAGAATGCTCTAACTAAAACACTTCTCAAATTAATATCTACAATATTACTGCTAGGATAGCTTGCAGAATGACAATTTCTTGTCATATGATTCCTAGTTCCCAGGTGAACCCCCCCCCCCCACTGCTGAAAGCTGACAGTATTTAGCCTCTACCTGTAAACATGTTCAGACCTCAGATCTTTGGCAGATGCTGGAAGTCATAAAACAATTGGATTCCTTCATGCTTTCAAAACTAGTAATTAGTTCACCCTAAAGACAATACAGAAAGCTCCCTAGTAGAGATGGCGTGTCTCTAGCTGCACTGAAAACTTGAGAGATAGCCTCTTTATTGCCTAGCCTATAAAGTAATTTAAGTTCAGTTATTTTTCTGAAGTTTGTTGGACTGAAGTTAACCTCCTGTTAAAATATATACATTTAAACAGTTACAATAATGCATGTACATTTCTGTTCTCTCCAGTACAGAATACTGTGGATGCATTTCAAACATAAACACTTTATAAAATATCTTTTCAACACACATCTGTACAAACCAGCTTGAAATACACATGACATACAGTTCCAATACATTTGTAACACAATAATCTTATACAAATCATGTTGATATTCACCAAGGACATATCATTATTTACAAAATCCCAGTTAGCTGTGCTCCTTTTGTCACAGGTATGCTAAATAGATATGGTTTAGCTCAAGACTGCCAAGTCTGGCGAATTGTTTTAAACCCTGTGATTATGTGGACATAGGTCTTTAGGGCTTTATCTATTTGAACTCCTAGTAGTTTGGTATGGCTGACAAATTGTATTTTGGTGGTGTTAAATGATGACTTTTATTGCAAGGTGTTTGGGAGTGAAGAGAAGTAATTTTGATTTGCTGGGATTGAGGAACAGCTGGCTGGGTTCAGCCAGTTTTCTACAGAGGAGAAAGACTCTTGAATCAGCTGTTGCAGCTGGGCAAGGTTTTTTGCTGTGCAGATGATGTCTGGAACATCTGCGTACTGTACTAGGGTACCATTCTTGCTTCTCAGGGCAAGATAATTAACAAAGATGTTAAATAGGGAAGGACCAAGTATGAATCCCTGTTGAACTCCAGCTAATAAGGGGAGAAATAGTGAGCTGTCAATCAGTCATTTCACTGTGTGATGATGATTAGCAAGATAGGTGGAAAACCAGGAGTGGGAGGAGTTACCATGGTCTAGGTTAGAGAGTTTTTGTAACAGAATAGTGTGGGAGACCGTGCTGAAAGCTTTAAAGAGAGAAACAATACAAGTGATACTAGGTTTCTTTCATCTCTGTTTGTGTTGACTGCATTAATGAAGCAGAGAGCCAAGAAGGTGCTATGGATAGGACAGAAATCATGCTGTTATGTGAGTAAGAGAGAAGCATTTTTTGAGCGATATAGTGTAGTAATTGGGAGCAAATGCATTTTTCAAGCATCTTGGACGGGGGGGGGGGAGAATAGTTGTATAAAATCTTAACCACAGATGTCCTTCTCTTCTATGTTGCAGAATTCTTTACATATGGGTTTGTACTATGCCGAATGACCCAATGTCTTGCCTGTATACAAAAGCTTAGAGCCACTGCCTGTATGTGGAACGTCTCACATAGGCACAAACATCAGCCATAAAAGGGACGTCCGCAAGTACCATCTTCAGAATAAGAAAGCCCCATGAGGAAAAACCAAAGGGGAGCCTAGAGAATCATTCTAGGAAAAAGCAAGCTGTAGTGGGGAAGGCGGGAGGGACAGAATACTGCAACACAGAAGAGAAGGACATCTATGGTTATGGTAAGATTTTATAAAACTATTTTATGGCATTCTATTCAATGTTGCAGTATTCTTTACATATGGGAGAGTGCAAGCGCTAATAGGGAACTCAGGGAGGCAGATACAAAAGGGAGAGCTAAGAGGAAGCATTTTCCAGGAATCCATGCATAACTGCCCTAGCAAATCCTGCTCTAGATCTGGAAAGAGCGCACAATTTGTAATGTTTCATAAAAGTGTAAAGAGAAGACCAGGTGGCTGCTTCCAAAATGAAATGGGTATCTAGACCCTTGAAAAAGGCCCCTGAGGATGCAACTGACCTACTGAAGTGTGCCTTAACAGATTCTGACAAGGATTTCCCATGGAATTCATAGCACAACAAAACAGCCTTAGAAATCCATGAGGGTATAGTTTGTGTGGACACAGGCAAGCCCAGAGCTCTGGGATGAAATGACCCAAAGACTTGGTCAGACTTCATGATAGACTGTCTTGCCATGGTAAAATCTGACAGTATCCACAAAAGAACCACTGGCCACAGCAACTGAATTCCAAGCATTTATTGTCAACCAAATAGCAGTCAGTCTCCACCAACAGGTTAAGCGCTTGCATCCAAACACTATTAGGATTTCCTACGCATGAGCAGCATGAGAACAGTAGGGGCCATAAATCCCAGCAGTCTCAGAAACCCCCTGCCTGTGATAGAGGGGAGAGGCCATGTACCCCAGCAGTCTCAGAAACTCCCTGGCTGTGATAGAAGGGAGAGGCTGAACCCCAGCAGTCTCAGAAACCCCCTGGCTGTGATAGAAGGGAGAGGCTGAATCCCTGCAGTCTCAGAAACCCCCTTGCTGTGATAGAAGGGAGAGGCCATGAACCCCAGCAGTCGCAGAAACTCCTTGGCTGTGATACAAGGGAGAGGCTGAATCCCAGCAGTCTCAGAAACCCCCTGTCTGTGATAGAAGGGTGAGGCCATGTACCCCAGCAGTCTCAGAAACCCCCCTGGCTGTGATAGAAGGGAGAGGCTGAACCCCAGCAGTCTCAGAAACCCCCTGGCTGTAATAGAAGGGAGAGGCAGAAAAGCCCTTATGAATGCCCTGAGACACACTGCTTTCTCCAGGAGAAAAACATTCTCATCAAATCTGTATAAAAAGTGCACCCCAGGAATACAAGTTCCTGACTTGGTGTGAAACAGGACTTTGAGGTTTATTGTGAAACCCAGTGTCTTCAGAAAGGGGATGGCTAGGTTCAGATGCTGGGTTAAGAGGTCTGGGCTGTTGGCCAGAAACAGCAGATCGTCCAAATATAGGCAAACATGCAGTCCTTTCAGCCTTAAGTATGCAGTGGCTGTGGACTGGCACTTTGTGAATACCCTTGGAGCAGTAGAAAGACCACAGGGCAAAACATTAAACTGAAAGTGCAAAGAACCCAATGAGAAATGTAAAAATCTTCTGAAGAGGTGGGGGTGTATAGGGATATACAGCTATGCATCCTTGAGATCCCAGAAGCTAAGAAGGCTTGAGGGGGTACCAGTAAAAAGGGATAGCATTCTGAAAGAGGGCACCACCAGGAAGGTGTTTAATAGGAAGAGAACCAAGGGCCTTCTTTCCTTGAAACTAAAAACATCCTGGAGTAGAATCCCCTTCCCTGCTGTTCTGGAGGGACACACTGAATTGTGTCTTGGTTAGAGAGTTGATCTAGAATGGAAGGAAACAGATGCAGTTGGCTGGGAGGGGGTTCAGGAATTCCCTGAAAGGGGAGGAGGGTCTTCCAAGTCAAAGTACCCATTTTGGATAATGGAAATCACCCAAGAATTCTGAGTGATCTCCATCCAAGCTGGGAGTGAAAGGGAAATGTGAAGGGATAGGGGAGTATGACTTGGAAGAGGGTGCAAGCCATCACAGAGAACTTAGTCTGGGCTGAAAGGGCTGCTGTGGGGGTGTTACAACCGTAGCTGTAGAAGTAACAGCTTTAGCCTGAGGGTGTCTCCTAGAAGGCTTGTGGGGTCTAGTTCCACAGAAAACAGATGTGGAAGAATGATCAGGTTTCCTAACAAAAGGACACCTTGATAGGGAAATGTCTATGAAATTTTGGAACTGGTGAAACCAGAAGGTGTTTTAAATCTTTGCCTTTTTCCCGTAGAGCTTTAAGCAATTTTACAGCTGCATTTCCAAACAATGAGGAATTGTCAAGAACACCATCAGCAATTTAGCCTTGATGTCATCAGGAAGTGCCTGGAGACAGCCAGGAATTTCTTCTCAGAACAGAAGCAGAAGCTGCTGCTCTGGCAGAGGCCTCCAATGCATCGGAGTGTCTAGCTGCCTGAGAGGAGGATGAAAGGAGAAAAAGGACCAGAGATTTTGCCTCTGAATCTGGAAATGGGGAAACAGCCCAGGTTGCTTGAGTTAAGGCCAGAGCATATCTGGACATACAAGTATAATTAATTACCCTGATAGTCAAGGTGGAAGACGTATATACCTTCTTACCCAAACTTTCCAAAATGTTGCTTTCCTTGTCAGAAGGAAGCAACTTGGTAGAAGGAGATAATCAAGAGGACTTATCTGAGGTAACCTAAACCACAACAGGGTCAGCTGAGGTGTATTTGAGAAGAAATTTGCAGTCCTCACGAACCTTATAGAAATGGTCTGGTCTATTTAGGATAGGGACTTGGGAGTCATGGGTGTTAGAAGTAGCCTTGAAGACACCTATAAAGGCTGGTAGCACTGGAGGGACTGCTGAAGGTGCAGGAGCCTTCACCTGTAAAAGCTCATATCTCTTTCTGCTCTTCTGATATTTGTGAGGAATCTCCTTACTTTTACTGTTTCCCCAAAGAAAAGCTCTTCTATGGGAGAGTCCCCCATTAGACTCCTCCTCTGGGGAAGCATATTCCAGAGGAGAGGGAATCTGAATGGAATATGTAAAACAAAATCCTTCATCAGGTGAAGACCCCTCCGATTCAGAGTCCTGAATCTACTGCAGGCTGTCCTGGGATAAGGCCTTGGGTCTCTGACAGTTGCACTGGAGAAAAGGCAAAGACCGGGCCTGATATGGGTGAAGTGAAGCCACAGGCCTCAAAGCCATCAGTGCCTTAATAAGGCACTGGGAAAAAAAAAAACAACATCTCAAGCCAACGCTAGGGTAGAGGGAGCTGTGACATACTTAGTCTTTTGCTTCTTTTTTACATGCCTATCCTGTTGTCCTGCCTTTCCTGTAACTTATTTGAGTCCAGATACAGATTTGCTGTATCCAGGACTGTTTGTCAGCTTCTGAGCCCCCTAAGCCTTTCTGTGTCGGAGGGAAGCCTTCTAGCTTATCAGTGGGAGTGGTAAGCACCAGGTAGCCTACCAACCAAGAGAGGAGTGGTTTCTGGCCCAGAAATTGTAGTTTATTGGCAGTTGGTCAGTCTTTTCCATCTCTTTCAACTTCTGGTTTAAAATGCCGCATTTGCGCTTGTTTCCCACCTTTACTGTAACTAGTCTAGTCCAGATACAAATTTGCTGTATTCAGGACTGTTTGTAAGCTTCTGAGCCCCCCCCCCAAGCCTTTCTGTGTTGGAGGGAAGCCTTCTAGCTTGTCAGTGAGAGTGGTAAGCACTAGGTAAGCCTATCTACCACAAGAGGTGTGGTTTCTGGCCCAGAAACTGTAGTTTATTGGCCATTTGGGCATTTTTTCCATCGATTTCAACTTCTTGGTCCAAATGCCTGCGTTTATGTTTATCCCACCTTTCCTGTAACTAGTGTAGTCCAGATACAGATTTGCTGTATCCAGGACTGCATGTAAGCTTTTGAGCCCCCCAAGCCTGTCTGTGTTGGAGGGAAGCCTTCTAGCTTATCAGTGGGAGTGGTAAGCACAAGATAGCCCATCTACTACAAGAGCAGTGGTTACTGGCCCAGAAAGGGAAGTTTACTGGCAGTTTGGGCAGTTTTTTTCCATCTCTTTCAGCTTCTGGTTAAAAAGCTTGCATTTGCGCTAATTTCCCACCTTTCCTGTAACTAGTCTAGTCCAGGTACAGATTTGCTGTATCCAGGACTGTTTGTAAGCTTCTGAGTGGTGCCATAGTCTGCTAGTTCTCTCCTCTCCTGCACTTTTACTAGCTTATCAGTCTAGCACTTTACCAGACTTCTTGTAGCGATTATTGTAGCACACAAAGGTGCTACCAGCACTAAACACTCTATAAGGAAACAGCTCCAGTACCTATTATTAACACCCACCCATCCAGGCTTGTCTAAAGGTCAGTTCCATGTGCTTTCTCCTATTAACCTGGTGAACCTTGGGCATCCTGATGCAACGTAGCAACTGCCTCATGTACACTGGCAACCCTCTCCTATTACCTCCCAACACTCAGACTCGCAAGAGATGCACTTATATATCCAAATTGGAAGCCACACACTCTCCAGGCAACACCAAAATAGCTGGTCAAGAGGAGAAGGTCAACACTTGCACCACACCACATGGAACACACAGCCCTCCAGAACACACACCAGCACTGCCTTCCTTCACATAAAAACACAAACCACACACCCACCTTTGCATAGGTTCTCAATAAAAATCTACCCAAACAGTGAACACGTCCAAGGCAGAAACTCACTCAACCACCACAACACACTAATCACGACACACATAACTCTCCTAAACAATGTGCTACTCAACCAAAGCACCTAAGGCAGAACAGCATGCCCAACACACTAGTCATAGGTGACTCAACAGTGAGGCACACTGATGTCCCACTCACTAGACTGAATAAGGAGAAATTAACAGTCAGCTGCCTGTCAGGTGCCAGGCTCCGCCACATGTGGATGTGAATGACTTGAGATGTACCTCTCAAGACTACATGAAAAGAGACATGGAGGAGCTCTTGGATTATGTAGCCCAGGTGGGTATGACCTTAGCCCCGAGCAGCATCCTGCCATCACCCAGAATGATACCATAGTACAAGCAGAAAATGATAGATTTTAACAACCGGCTAAGTTTCTGATGTCATTCTAAGGGGATCCAGTATCTGTCTGCGTGGGATGATATGACTGACAGATCTTGATACTTTGCTAGAGATGGCCTGCATCTGTCACCCGTGGGCTTCTGGATACTGGCCAAGGCTCTTGCCACCTCTACAGTGCCTTTTTTAGGCGGTGTTCTAAAGACCAAATTACCACCGTAACAGCTACAAACAAATGCAATCTGAGGGTCATGCTGCTCAATGCTAGAAGTCTAAATCTCAAAATGCACTCGCTCGAAGCACTCCTTAAAATGGAGAACATAGACATTTGTGCAGTGACAGAGACCTGGTTCAAGGCAGCAGAAAGCACCCCTGTACTACCAGGCTATAACTAATTCCAGGCATTTTGGCCCCAGAACTTGGACCGAAGCTCCAAAGGCGGTGGTGTTTCCATATTCACAAAGGATGTGCACCCCTCCAGACTGGTAGCCCAACATAAAGCATCAGAGATACTTCAGGTGCAGCTTACATTGGGTAAGAGAGCGATTCAGGTCAGTCGTAGCCTGCTATAGGTCCCCAACAATATCCCAAGACTCACACTCTACGTTCCTAAGCACATTGGAGAATATCAGGGTGCAACCTAACACTCCCATACTGGGTGACTTCAACTACCCCTCCATTAACTTGGAAAACTACTCGTGTACCAATACACTTGCCCAACGTTTCCTGGAATTCATTAAATTTAAATGCCCTGGACCAGCTCGTTCTTACCCCCACTAGAGGTAGCAACATCCTTGGCTTGGTCATTACTAACATGGGCGACCGTTGCACTACACCAATAGTCAACTTCTCCCTGGTTAGATCCAACTACAAACTAATCATCCTAGAAATCCACACCCCTCCCACCCACCCCCTCCACAAAGGTAACCACCATGAAAAACTTCTCCAAAACCAACTTTGAACTCCTAAAAACAGTGGTAGCGAACTACATGGCACCCATGCAACTGGAGAAGAGCTGCATGACCACCGAATCATGCACCAATGCACTGTACAAACATGTACACAGATGCATGGATCTTGTCATACCCAATAGAACCAAGACACTCTCCTCCAAATAAAGGAAGTCAGTCTGGGGTGCCCTGTCATAAACAAACTCTACAACAGGAGGAGGAATCTGATGCGGAATAAGGTCAAGTCCCAAGACTGGAAAAACTCCCTTATCAGCCTCAACAAAAAGTTGAGATCCCTCATCAAATCCTCTAAAGCTAGCTATGAAAACAGATTTGCAGCAGATAGTAAAGACAACCACAAGGCCTTCTATAGTTATGTAAAGAATCTCCATGGCAATACCCAAATTTGCTCTGAGCTACTGCAAAATGGTACCTCCTATATCGAGCCAACAGATTCAGTGCCAACTTTACCACTGCCCCCCCCAGGACCAATCACAATATGAGTAGACTGCCAGGCACCCAGTATTACTGCTAGCCAGGTTAAAACAGCACTGTCCAAGGCCAAGAATAGAGCTTCCATGGGACCTGACAATATTTTATTTTTATTTATTTATTTTATTTTACATTTGTTGACCGGGCTAGTCCAGCTGGATAATTTCCATTTTCAGTGGAGGCCCGGGGAGAAAAGCTCCACAATTAAAACAAGGTTAAACATTTAAGCAACAATGCATACATTTTAGTGTAGTAGAAAATACAGCGAAAAAAAAAAACAGGTAAAAAACAAATAGCCTAAGCTATATATTCATACTGTACAGTAATTTAGTCATTTGAAATAGCAGGGAAAGATAGTGATTTTTACGTAGGGAGGTATGGCTGAAGAGCGAAGAAGTCATTTAGTCTGGATTGGTACAGGAGCAGACACAGAAGTTGTTAAGATGTAATAGAAGTTGTTTTTTGAAAAGTTGAAAGGAGTCTAGTGAGGTAATGTGTGGGGGGAGGTTATTCCATATTTTCCCTATGGAGTTTGAAAATAGACTGTTACCTGCTGAATTTGTAATTCTAGTTGTGGTGACTTGTATCTTTTCGGCAGATCGCAACTGTTTCAAGTTTTTGTAGGGAGTAAGGAGGTTACTGAGAGCTGGTGTTTTTGTTGGTTGATAAAGAATGTTATGTGTAACTAAGAGCTGTTGATAGATAAGCTTGTTAGGTAGTTCTAACCATTGTAATTGTTTTAAGTTATTACAGTGGTGAGTTCTGTACTGGGATGCTGTGGCAAAACGGGCTATATTATGATAGGATGTAGTTAGTTTTTTCAGGTTACCTTTAGAGAGATTGGTGTAAATAGAGGAAGCATACAGTAGGGTGGAGATAAGATGTGATTGAGCTAAGGTGGTCCGTGCTTCTGGAGTAAGGAAGGGTTTTATTCTGTACAGTGAACCTATCTTTTTATTTACTGCTTTTATAGTGTTATTGATATGACAATCATAGTTAAGATTATTATCAATAGTAACACCAAGCAGTTTGGTAGTAGAGTCTGGGGAGATAAGAGAATTGTCAGCTGCAGTAATAGTAAAATTTAGTTGAGAAGATTTGTGGGTAGGTGAGAATAGTAGTAGTTTTGTTTTCTTGGAGTTGAGAAGGAGACATCTTTTTGAGAACCATTGTTCAACGGTTGAAAAGGTAGATTGTGTGAGTGACTGGAGTTCAGATTGGGTGGGAGCTGTACAGATGATGGTAGAATCATCTGCATATTGTATGCAGGTAGTGTTATGGATAGATGATTGAAGATCATTAATAAAGATAGAGAATAAGAGTGGACCTAATATTGATCCTTGAGGTACTCCTAAGGAGATAGGTAGTAGAGCAGATAGAGAATTTTTCCAGAGTACTGCTTGTTGTCGGTTTTCAAGGTAGGATGAGAACCAGGTTAAGGAGGAAAAATCCAAGGCAAGTGAGTTTAGTATGTGTAGGAGAAGTTTATGGTTGACCATGTCGAAGGCTTTTGACAGGTCTAGGAAAAGAGAAGCAGTTAGTTTGTTATTATTACGGTTACAGTTTATTGTGTTAGTAAAGGAAAGTAGTGCAGTGGTCGTACTATGTGAGGGTCTAAATCCATGTTGAGTGTTTGCTAGTAGGTTATTTTGAAGGAGATGGTTAAGTAGTTGTTTGTGTATACATTTTTCCATGATTTTAGCTAGTGGAGATAATAGTGCTATTGGGCGGTAGTTAGAGAGGTCAGTGGATTTGCCTCCTTTATGTAAGGGTATGATGTGTGATATCTTCCAGATTGCTGGAAAATCACTTTCTTTTATGGATCTGTTTATTAGGATCGACTGTGTGTATCCCTGGCTGTATTCTAAATGAACTAGAGAGTTAAGTGGCACCTCACCTGTGTGCCCTGTTCAATCACAGCCTCACCTCAGGATATGTCCCTACCAAATGGCGTACTGCTACAGTCATCCCTCTCCACAAAGGAGGAGCGACTACAGACCCTGGGAACTATCGCCCCATTAGCCTGACTAGTCTGATATGGAAAGCAATAGAACGCACCATCATGGACCTAATAAACAAGGATATAGGGAATCTCCAAACTCTGGATCCCACACAGTTTGGTTTTGTGAAGGGTAGATCATGCCTGCTCAACTTGGTTGACTTCTTTGAGTCAGTCACCAGAGCTGTGGATGAAGGCAAGGTGGTTCATACAGCATACCTTGATCTGGCCAAGGCATTTGATACCATTCTCCATTCAGGAATCATAGAAAAAACTCACTAAGCTAGGCATCAACCCCTATATCACTAGGTGGGTTGCAAACTGGCTCACAGATAGAATCCACAGTGTGAAATTAGCGAATCCCAAGTCGGACTGCCGACCAGTCACGAGTGGGGTCCCACAGGGTACAGTCCTGGGTCCTCTCCTGTTTGGTATCTACTTCTCTGAAATCCAGGCCAACACAAAGGGTCTCTGGCTGACAAAGTTTGCAGACGATTGCAAGTTGGGAGCTATTATTAACTCCCAAAGTGTTGTTGACATCCTACAGAAAGGCCTCACTGAGACCAAAGACTGGTGTCAGAACCATGGCCTTAAGCTCAATGCCAAAAAATGTGTCATCCCCTTTGGGAAAAATACGGTTCCCATGAATTACTACACTGATGGTAGTCCACTGATCACAGAAGGTGTTAAGAAATCTGGGAACACAGGTTGAGAGCAGCCTCTCTTTTGAGCACCACATTGCCACTGTGGTCAGAAAGTCCTTCTATATGGCACATCTAATTATTATGGGTTTTGCATCCCGGAAGAGAGAGATCATAGTCTCCCTCTACTCTTCCCTCCTTAGGCCAGTCCATCGAGTGCAATGCCCCATTTGGCATGTATCTCACTAGACACCTGCAACAACTGGAAAAGCTGTAAAAGTACCTTTCAAAGAGGATCCTAGGCCTTAAACACTTGTCCTATATGGACAGACTCAAAAAGCTCCAACTATTCTCTGCCTCGTACCGCCTACTTAGAGGTGATCTCTGTTTGACATACAAAACCATGTCTGATCAAGCTCTGTTAGAAATGTTACATCTAAAGAAATCCCAATCCCTCCGCATCACACACTCCAGTGACCTCAACCTCATTACCACAATCAACAGAACATGCTGGAGGGACAGATTCATAACCCAGAGACTGCCCTTGCTATGTAATAGACTTCTCATACATGTCAAACAGAGCATCTCACTGGCCCTCTAAGAGAAACCTTGATGAGTGGATGGGAAATAGAAAATTCACCCCAGGGATCACTCCAGTGGCTCTACTCGACAAAGGCACTGGGAACTAAGGTCGGGTGGCACGATGTCAGGGTAATCCTATGGACTAAGTTTGTAAAGTCTCCAGGGACATTAGCCCAGTACACACCTAGTCGCTGGTTTTCTAAGTATAAGTTGAAAGCCGACAGACGACTGTTTTGGGAAAGTGGCTATCTTTACGTGGAATTTGCCTTCCCACACTTGTCCTTCCTGTATGACACTAACAAAACTAAAGGCAGTAGCAATATAGTAAATCCCTATGGGGTACTTATCTGAAGCTGTAAAACGAAGCAACATGATCCAATGGCAGACCGAGCGTGTGAGTCAACTTTTCCAAATGATGGAGAAAAGTCCTGAAGATGTTCCATGCAAACGTCCCTTTTATAGTGGACGTCTGTGCCTATGTGCGACATCTCACATACAGGCAGTGGCTCTAAGCTTTTGTATACAGGCCTAATGTTGGGTTGTTGGGCGGAATACAACCCATATGTAAAGAATACTGCAACACTGAATAGAAGGACATTGGCTGTTTACCTATAATCAGTGAGCTCAGTTGATTGATCATCTTTATGGATACAGAAGATGTAGCATTTTTCCAGAGTACTGCTTGTTGTCGGTTTTCAAGGTAGGATGAGAACCAGGTTAAGGAGGAAAAATCCAAGGCAAGTGAGTTTAGTATGTGTAGGAGAAGTTTATGGTTGACCATGTCGAAGGCTTTTGACAGGTCTAGGAAAAGAGAAGCAGTTAGTTTGTTATTATTACGGTTACAGTTTATTGTGTTAGTAAAGGAAAGTAGTGCAGTGGTCGTACTATGTGAGGGTCTAAATCCATGTTGAGTGTTTGCTAGTAGGTTATTTTGAAGGAGATGGTTAAGTAGTTGTTTGTGTATACATTTTTCCATGATTTTAGCTAGTGGAGATAATAGTGCTATTGGGGTAGTGAGAGAGGTCAGTGGATTTGCCTCCTTTATGTAAGGGTATGATGTGTGATATCTTCCAGATTGCTGGAAAATCACTTTCTTTTATGGATCTGTTTATTAGGATCGACTGTGTGTATCCCTGGCTGTATTCTAAATGAACTAGAGAGTTAAGTGGCACCTCACCTGTGTGCCCTGTTCAATCACAGCCTCACCTCAGGATATGTCCCTACCAAATGGCGCACTGCTACAGTCATCCCTCTCCACAAAGGAGGAGCGACTACAGACCCTGGGAACTATCGCCCCATTAGCCTGACTAGTCTGATATGGAAAGCAATAGAACGCACCATCATGGACCTAATAAACAAGGATATAGGGAATCTCCAAACTCTGGATCCCACACAGTTTGGTTTTGTGAAGGGTAGATCATGCCTGCTCAACTTGGTTGACTTCTTTGAGTCAGTCAACAGAGCTGTGGATGAAGGCAAGGTGGTTCACATACAGCATACCTTGATCTGGCCAAGGCATTTGATACCATTCTCCATTCAGGAATCATAGAAAAAACTCACTAAGCTAGGCATCAACCCCTATATCACTAGGTGGGTTGCAAACTGGCTCACAGATAGAATCCACAGTGTGAAATTAGCGAATCCCAAGTCGGACTGCCGACCAGTCACGAGTGGGGTCCCACAGGGTACAGTCCTGGGTCCTCTCCTGTTTGGTATCTACTTCTCTGAAATCCAGGCCAACACAAAGGGTCTCTGGCTGACAAAGTTTGCAGACGATTGCAAGTTGGGAGCTATTATTAACTCCCAAAGTGTTGTTGACATCCTACAGAAAGGCCTCACTGAGACCAAAGACTGGTGTCAGAACCATGGCCTTAAGCTCAATGCCAAAAAATGTGTCATCCCCTTTGGGAAAAATACGGTTCCCATGAATTACTACACTGATGGTAGTCCACTGATCACAGAAGGTGTTAAGAAATCTGGGAACACAGGTTGAGAGCAGCCTCTCTTTGAGCACCACATTGCCACTGTGGTCAGAAAGTCCTTCTATATGGCACATCTAATTATTATGGGTTTTGCATCCCGGAAGAGAGAGATCATCGTCTCCCTCTACTCTTCCCTCCTTAGGCCAGTCCATCGAGTGCAATGCCCCATTTGGCATGTATCTCACTAGACTCCTGCAACAACTGGAAAAGCTGTAAAAGTACCTTTCAAAGAGGATCCTAGGCCTTAAACACTTGTCCTATATGGACAGACTCAAAAAGCTCCAACTATTCTCTGCCTCGTACCGCCTACTTAGAGGTGATCTCTGTTTGACATACAAAACCATGTCTGATCAAGCTCTGTTAGAAATGTTACATCTAAAGAAATCCCAATCCCTCCGCATCACACACTCCAGTGACCTCAACCTCATTACCACAATCAACAGAACATGCTGGAGGGACAGATTCATAACCCAGAGACTGCCCTTGCTATGTAATAGACTTCTCATACATGTCAAACAGAGCATCTCACTGGCCCTCTAAGAGAAACCTTGATGAGTGGATGGGAAATAGAAAATTCACCCCAGGGATCACTCCAGTGGCTCTACTCGACAAAGGCACTGGGAACTAAGGTCGGGTGGCACGATGTCAGGGTAATCCTATGGACTAAGTTTGTAAAGTCTCCAGGGACATTAGCCCAGTACACACCCAGTCGCTGGTTTTCTAAGTATAAGTTGAAAGCCGACAGATGACTGTTTTGGGAAAGTGGCTATCTTTACGTGGAATTTGCCTTCCCACACTTGTCCTTCCTGTATGACACTAACAAAACTAAAGGCAGTAGCAATATAGTAAATCCCCTATGGGGTACTTATCTGAAGCTGTAAAACGAAGCAACATGATCCAATGGCAGACCGAACGTGTGAGTCAACTTTTCCAAATGATGGAGAAAAAGTCCTGAAGATGTTCCATGCAAACGTCCCTTTTATAGTGGACGTCTGTGCCTATGTGCGACATCTCACATACAGGCAGTGGCTCTAAGCTTTTGTATACAGGCCTAATGTTGGGTTGTTGGGCGGAATACAACCCATATGTAAAGAATACTGCAACACTGAATAGAAGGACATTGGCTGTTTACCTATAATCAGTGAGCTCAGTTGATTGATCATCTTTATGGATACAGAAGATGTAGCATTTTTTCCATAGGAATGATTCACAGTATTCATTGACAAAGCAGTTAATCAATATAGAGACAGGGTAGGCTATAACCTCTGCTGCAAGATTTAAATATTCCATCTGGTAGGTTGTCAGGTGTTAGGGAACTGGGTTTTATTTTGAGTAAAATATTTTTAATAGTAGAGGTGAGGAGTGATTGTAAATATAGGAAGTTTGGAGATTTTCCTCAAAAAAATTTTTTCAAATACATTTGAATGACTTCCATAGTATTTATACATATCTTAAATAACTATGTACACTATTTACATTAGCCTGACACTATAACAGATCTTAATGTATACAGTTACTTTAGAAGTATGTCCAATCCATTATCAGAGTGTCTGATCAATTATTGTATAGTGTCATCAGTGATAAGATTTTTCCCCAAGGGTTGTTGATAAATGGCTTTGGATAAATTCTTAGTTCTTTAATTTTAATTTCCAATAATGCTGTGGTCTTCAGCAGTTTGTAGAAGTCTTCCAAAGTTGGTATTGTGTTTGTATTCCATCTTCTTGTTATACACTTCCTTGAAATTGCAAGTATAGTCAACACTAGATACGTTTGACCTATTCAAATGAGGACCTTCGTTCACATTCAATAATACAAAAGCTTTAGTTAAATAAAATGATTCATTAAATAAAGCTTGTAGAAAGTTATTAATATCATTCCAAAATGGCTTAATTTTAACACAAAGAAAATGTAGTTTCAATCTACATTCTGTACTAGCTCACATCTCCAACATATTCCTTTTATGGAAGAACTCAAACTAAAAGAGCTGTAATATCAGATAAAAAGAATTACTACCTACTTTCCCAACAAGCAAATCAAATCAAACAACAGACGTTCTGGTCATGCAAGGTGAGTCTCACAGTGTGAACAAGTCATACCTTGATCTGGCCAAGGCATTTGACACCATTCTCCATTCAGGAACTAGAAAAACTCACTAAGCTAGGCATCAGTATCACTAGGTGGTTGCAAATCATTCTGTGAGAATCCACAGTGTGAGCCTCAGCTGGTCCTGTCGGACTGCCGACTGTGAAGTCACGAGTAATCCCATTGCAGGCGGCAGTCCTGTCCTCCTGTTTCCACGCCTCTGAAATCCGTACAACAAAGGGTCTCAAGGACAAAGTTTGCATTGCAAGTTGCTATTATTAACTCCCAAAGTGTTGTTGATCCTACAGAAAGGCCTCACTGGACCAAAGACTGGTGTCAGAACCATGGGTCTAAGCTCAATGCCAAAATGTGTCATCCCTTTAAAAAATAATGTTCCCATGAATTACTACACTGATGGTAGTCCACTGACTCAGAAGGTGTTAGAATCTGGGGAACACAGTTGAGAGCACTTTCTTTGAGCACCACATTGCCACTGTGGCTGGAAAGTCTTCTATATGGCACATCCATTATTATGGGTTTGCATCCGGAAAGAGAGATCACTCGCCTCTACTCTCCCCTCTCCCACAGTCCACGAGTGCAGCAATGCCTCATTTGGCATGTATCTCACTCAGACTGCAACAACTGGAAAAGCTGTAAAAAGTACCTTCAAAGAGGATCCTAGGCTCAAACACTTGTCCCATATGGACAGACCAAAAAGCTCCAACTATTCTCTGCCTGCACCTACTTACTTATATATCATCATCACGAAGTATCTCAGGTTTGACATATGCAAACCATGTCTGATCAAGCTCTGTTAGAAATGCCAAGGATCTAAAGAAACCTAACCCCTCCGCATCGGGGCCACACCCAGTGACCTCAACCTCTACCACAATCAACAGAACATGCTTGAGGCCAGATCTACGGGTAACCCAGACTGCTCCATATGTAATAGATCACACAGGTCAAACAGAGCATCTCACTGGCCCCAAGAGAAACTTGATGAGTGGATGGTGCTGAAAATTCACCCAGGGATCACCCGGCTCCCCACTGGGAAGGACTGAACTAAGGTCGGGGGTAAGATGTCAGGGTAAATCCCAGGATCAAGTTTGTAAAGTTCCAGAGTTATTAGCACACACCAGTCGCTGGTTTTAAGTATGTTGAAAAACATGATACCGTTTTGGGAAAGGTGGCGACCTTTACGTGGAATTTGCCTCCCACATGTCCCCAGCGCGACACCAGCCAAAGGCAGTGATAGTAACTCCTCATGGGTACTTAGCGTCGTAAACGGCTAACAGGATCCAATGGCAGACCAACGGTGAGTCAACTTCTTCCAAATGATGAGAAAAGCCCTGAAGATGTTCTGCAACGCCCCTTTAGGATTTTCCAGCCTATGTGTGTGTCTGCTGCAGGTGTGCTCATGGTATACAGGCCTAATGTTAGTTGTGTTGAATACACCCATAAGGTAAAGTTAGAATGCACTGCAACACTGAAGAGGATGGCTGCTTACCCAGCAATCAGTGAGCCTGGTTGATTGATCATCTTGATACAGAAGACAGCCTTTTTCCATAGGAATGAGATCTGGCTGTGCACTATTGACAAAAGCAGCATCAATATAGAGACAGGGTACAGTAACTTCTGCTGCAAGATTTAAAATATTCCATCTGGTAGGTTGTCAGTTAGAACTGGTTTTATTTGAGTAAATATTTTGTATAGAGGTGAGGATTACTGAAAAATATAGAAGTTTGGAGCTCTTCAAAAAAAATTTTTTTCAAATACATTTGAATGATCATAGTATTTATACATATCTTAAATTATGTACACTATTTACATAAATTGACACCACAACAGTATCTTTTATACATAGTTACTTTAGAAGTTATTGTGTCCAATCCATTATCAGAGTGTTCGATAATTATTGTATAGTGTCATCAGATAAGATTTTTCCTGTTGTTGAAGGATAACGGCTGGGATAAATTCAGTTCTTTTAATTTTAATTTCCAACAATGCTGTGGCCTCAGCAGTTTGTAAGAAGTCTTCCAAAGTTGGTACGTTTGTATTCCATCTTCTTTGTTATACACTTCCTGAATTGCAAGCATAGTCAACACTCAGGGTTGCCACACGCTTGACCTATTCAATGAGGACCTTCGCTCACATTCATCAATAATACAGCTTAGTTAACAGATTCATTAAATAAAGCCAGAAAGTTATTATTATCATTCCAAAATGGCTTAATTTTAACACAAAGAAAATGTACTAATTAACATTCTGTACTAGCTCCATCTCCAACATGGTCTTTTCTATGGAAGAACTCATTTTACTGATTCTGTCTGGGGTTAAGAATGCTCTGTGCAAGCATTTCCAATTAAAAAAAACTTTCCAATATTGTGTAAAGGACGTATATTTTATCGATAGTCAGATATTTGTTTTAATATTTTCAGTTAACTGTATTGAGTATCCTTTTGTTATATATTTCCAATATGAGGTTTTGGGTGTTGTTTTATAGTTTATCAATATTTTGTAAAATTTTTAAATACTGTTTCCCGTGTCAAAGTTATTACATATGATTTCATAAATGTATTTTGTAAATTTAGGTATTTCTTTAAATGAAGAATTGTTAATTATTCTTGTGGAATTTTGTATGCTGTTTTTATTACTTGCATATCTAAAACTTTTAGATCTTTGATACATTGAAGCCAACAAACAAATCCTGTTCCCAGGAATTAATAATTTCTCTATATATTTTATGTGGAAAGTTCTTTGTGCCTATAAATGGTGTTAAAAGATCAAACCAGATTTTTAAATCTATATTTGCATTGATAATTTTCCTAAACGAGTCAATGTAATAATTAATCATACAAGTTTTAGTGGGTTTAGTTATGTTCTATTGCATACTAACACATTTTATGTGCCATGGCAAATTGTTTTTATCCGTTTGAAATTTTTTTTTGTAAATCAAATTCATGGAAGTTTGGAGATTTTAGTGATTTACATTTGCTGCGAGAATTGCTTTAGTTGCTACTATTGCATAAGGATGAAACTGAACTAATAATGTTGGAGTTAAATGCACTGGCAATGTTTGTGGGGTTACTTCACAACTGATTGTTGGAGAGGGTTGTGTTGAGTTGCCAGGGTTTAATAGCAGATTTATAGAATACCTGAATAACTTGGGGTTATCGTGATTACTCCTCTAGAGGGTTCATGTAGTAGCTTTTTGTCAGATTTAATTTGATGATATTTAGTTCTATTTCGGAGTTCCTTGAATTTTTGATGGTCAGCTTGAGTTTTATTTGTTACCATGGTTTTCAGGCAGCATCTAGATGGTTCATAAGATGTTTGGTACTTCTAGTCAGCCAAGAGGCAGGTTACGACTTGACTCTTTCCTGAGTGGGACTAGTCTGTTTAATACACTTAGTGTGTGTTATTAAAGTGGAATACAGCAGTAGTTTTCAACCTTTCTACAATTGGGGACCACTAAGGCAGAAAGAAAAACTATTATTTATAGGGAACCAATTAAAAATTGCTGTTTGAGCTTTGTATGCCAAAGGATTTTGTACTTTTTATGAGGAACAGGCCAAAAATATGGGACAAAAAATCTGGACCAATTGAGAGGTATGCTACCTACCTCCCTCTCTCTTACACACACACCTACCTATAGCTCTCAACCAAAAAGGGACAAATCCCAACAGAATCAGGGACAAATCCAGAAATAATCAGGGATGTTTTCCATATATTACTATTATTAACTTAAGGCACTGACAAAACAACATAACATGAGTGAATATGCATTTTTCTAAAGTAAAAGAAGTCTGTAACTCTAGTTACTGTCATTTATTAAGTGTAATTCATCGGGTCTATATGACTAGACTGAAAGATCAGAACAGCAAATGTACGTACATAGACACATTTACGTCTATGTACATACAGAGCGAAACACCTAAAGGGTGAAAACCGGAACGCCAAACGTGTTTCGTAGCCAGCAGCACAGTGGTGGGAATATGGAAATATATCCTTTTCCCCACTGTAGTGCAGTCTCGAGTTGGTATATTTAAGTAGGGGGGGTGTGGAGGCAAAACCCCCCACATGGGGGGGTGCAGGGGGGCTTGCCTGCAAAAGCTAATTAATTTAATATTTTAGTTTAAATTCTACCTACCTGTGTGGCACATTCTGATGATGAAACACGTTGGGCGTTCCAGTTTTCGACCTTTAGGTGTATGTACATCGACGTAAATGTGTTGATGTACATACATTCGCTCTTCTGATCTTTCGGTCTAGTAATATAGACCCTAATTCATCACCTTTTCTCCAAAAGTCAACACTTTTAAGTGGGACTAAGAGTGACGGAGCTAAAATTTCAGTCGGAATCAGGGATGTCCATTAAAATTAGACACAGTTGAGAAGTATGTACTTACCTACCTCACTCTTACACACACACAGACCACATACCTCTTAACCTCTTAGCACAAACAATCTGGGCAAATTCAAAAATAATAGTGGAACAAACTCCCAAAAATAGGAACAAACTTTAAATATTGCTCTCACAAACTTATAAAGTTGCTAGAATAAAAGGCACTGTGTTATGTAATGAATTCTGTCCTCATGGATTTACCACAATTAACCCAAAAAACACAAATTTTATGAGAACAGACCAAAAATATTATACACACACACACCTCTCACTTGCCCATTCTTCTTAAAGAAGAATGCCCTTACAAAAAAAAAAAAAAAATTTTTAAATTAAAAAATAAGTCTCACGGACCAGTAAGAAATTTCTGCCGGACCAGACCTGGTCCGTGGACCTGTGATTGAAAAACAGTGGAAAACAGCATAATCAGAAGGTAAATATTTTACCACTGTCCAAGTGAAATGATTGAGGTACGAGGCAAAGGTATCATTTTCAAAATTTGAGAGGCTATGTGCCACACTGTAATGATGTTGTTTTAGATGTTTAACTTTCTTACAGCAAATATGGGGAGAAGGTGACTTAGAGAGTCAGAGTTCCTGATGAAGACCTCTCCTCTTAAATTTTACTGATGCAGTTACTTTGTCAGTTTATTGGTGGTCTAGTAGTGGCAAATAGTGTTGCTCACACTGTTATTATGCACCACTCAGGGTGCCTTCTGTCCTTTTTCACAGATCTTGTTCCATCGTTTTAATTGATAAAGGACTTTATTAGTTACAACATCTGGACAAGTGGAAATGAAAGGACAGGTGGAATCAAGCATCAGACCGAGATACCCTGCTCAGCGACATTATTACAGGACGGACAGCGAGTCAAAGACGATGACACTGGTTTTCATACACCAGGTCCACTACTAACCAAGTAAAACTGTCCTTTAATTTGGTTTGCAGGTCTGAGTGGCTAGTAACATACAGCAAGAGCAGCATATCATCTGCATATATTAATTTAAAAAGGTCTATATCAGATAATTGAACTTTTAAAAGTTCGAATACCATATGGTCGAGACCATATGATCGAACTCTTAAAAGTTTGAAAATCAAATAAAAAAAAAAAACAGAAAAAACCTACATGAAAGCTTAAGCAGGGGGGCAAGCCCCCCCCTTCACCCCCACAACCCTCGCTCTTTAAATATACCAACTCCGAGATCGCACTACAGTGCAGACAATGGAAAACTTCCAGTGCAGCACTGTACGGGGGTCTCCATTGAAACATTTGAACTTTTAAAAGTTCTATCATATGGTGTTGACCATATGACATTCGAACATTTAAAAGTTCGACAACGTGATAGGAACCCATTTAAAATAAGGCAATTCTAGGGGGAGAGCAAAAACAAAAAGAGAGACCCCCAACACAGACCCTTGTGGAACACCTGTATTATGTTTGCCAGCAGAAGAGGATGAAACATTGCTATACACTTGGAAAGTGCTGTACTTTACATAGTTACGAAATCATCAAATAGTGCTCTCCAAAGGCGAGTCTTTTGTGTTTGTTGAGAAAGGAATTGCTAACCGTTTCAAAGTGTGTGTCATAACAAGAGACAGACCTGCAGTTAAGTCCTTCATTCAAACTGCAATAAAAGGTAACAGTTATCGTTATCAGGGCAGTAAAGGAACTGAAGGCATTATGAAAGCCATACTGTGCATCATATAATAGGCCATAGCTGTTAAAAGTGCTTAAGTAGTTACTTGTACAAAAGGTTTTCAAATATATAGGTAATAGGACACAGAGTAGAAACAGATCTATAACCCTTCAGCCCATTACAAGCGACTTTAGGTAGAGGGAATACAACTGTGTGCTTGACTATTGGAGACGGTGCCAGAGGTGAGAGAGGTTAAAGATATGAGTAAGGAGTTTCAAGATTTTGGTTTGGAGATTATTTTCAACCACAAGCCTTAGAAAGGCGGGAAAAAGTTTGCTCAGTTTAGATCCTGAATTGCTGAGTTTGAGAGGTACAGTCTTGGTTATTTTACTAAAATTTCGGAGCAGTGAAAGGATGCTGCTTAAGAGGCTTGAGGGATTGAAGGTTGTTATTCTTTGTTGACTGGGGAGTAAATTTTTGAAAGGCTTTAGTTAGGAAGGTTATAGTGGACTACTAAGTAACAAACAGAATCTTTAGCAAAGGAGGACTGATTCATTCATTTGTGGTAGCTGAAGAGATTTTAATGTCCCCATTAAGCATTTTTTTCTTTCTAAAACAGACTGGGTTTAGACCTACTTGCTTATTGTTTCTAAGGTACAATGCTTTTGCAGTACTTCTTGCAATTTTTATTTCATTTCTAAAACTCAGAAAAGCCAGAGACAGTCCTTGTACTGGACTGAGTAGGACCTTGTATTATCTGGGTCAGGCTAAACTGCTGCAACATTTTGTTCAGAGGCAGGAGCTACTAGTGTCCTCCCTAGTAACAGTGACACTGAAGTCACCAATAAGAGTCATGTACATGTTTGGGAAACACATGTAGAGTTTTTTTGTAAAATAGAGACACAGGAGGGTGGGGGATGTAAACTACGGCCATGCTCATACGTAAGTGTGCCCAACTAATGTAATACGAGAGGTAAATGTCAGCTGTAGCATGAGAACTAGTGCAATCCACAGTGGTGATGGAGGTACTGAGGTGCACTGTATATACGTTTTAGAAGTGAAGCACCATCTCCACAGTGGTGACGGAGGTACTGAGGTGTACTGTATATACGTTTTAGAAGTGACGCACCATCTCCACAGTGGTGACGGAGGTACTGAGGTGTACTGTATATACGTTTTTAGAAGTGACGCACCATCTCCACAGTGGTGATGGAGGTACTGAGGTGTACTGTATATACGTTTTAGAAGTGACGCACCATCTCCACAGTGGTGACGGAGGTACTGAGGTGTACTGTATATACGTTTTTAGAAGTGACGCACCATCTCCACAGTGGTGATGGAGGTACTGAGGTGTACTGTATATACATTTTAGAAGTGACGCACCATCTCCACAGTGGTGACGGAGGTACTGAGGTGTACTGTATATACGTTTTAGAAGTGACGCACCATCTCCACGGTGGTGACGGAGGTACTGAGGTGAACTGTATATACGTTTTAGAAGTGACGCATCATCTCCATGTGGTGACGGAGGTACTGAGGTGTACTGTATATACGTTTTACAAGTGAAGCACCGTCAACAGATCTAGGACCTGGTCTGTTACTAATGATTCTATATACATGTACGTATGTATACATGTAGTTATAAAGGATTACCTACTAACCCCTCTTACAGACAACCATGTACCACCATCCCTGCAATGTGAAGGAGCCTGGAGCTTATTGTCAGAACCTGCACTAGTTGTCAGCGCAAGAAGAGAAGTAGAAGGTCTGAAAACAAGGGTTAACACCAAAGGAAGGTCTGTGAGCATGTTTTAGCCTGAGATCTGGAGTGAATCTGAACTAAATTCAATGCATCCACTGAAGTATATTTCAAGCTTGCATTCCATATTTTGAGCTTTAATTTGCTTAATTTAATTTGCTTAATTACTGCTTCATTTTGCTGCTTTTACTGCATTTTGACTTTCTAGTACATCTGTATTTCATAGCATAGGCTAGATTCAGATTTGCTGAATCTAGGCTCTTTCATATTACGTGAGCACTAAAACCAGCCATCCTACATTAAGAAGGGCCTCCTGCACCCTTGTAGCCGAAGTGTACAGCCCAGGATCCATATGAGTTGGGGATTGCTGGAAAAAGGCTCAGTTTTGGGCTTTCCTATTGATTAATTTGAGTTAAAACTGTTTAACTTCTCTTGTGTTTCAGCGAGTGTGCGCATAGCTGTGCACCGTGCTGTGAGGTTTAGCACTGTTGTGTATAGATGCAAGCACGTAGAAAACACAATTTTCCATTTATGTCTGCTAGAGAACCCTCATTAGCTCCACTGCCTCTCTGTGTGCAACTTATGAATTGCTACCCAGTGAGCAACTTAGTTGTGCATTCTGAGGTATTGACACAGTCTTCCACCCTTAGCCATCCACAGAACAGCCACCTTTGTTAGTCTCAACCAAACCGTTGTCCATCTAGCCCATCACCACTAGTTAAGAGAATATATATCTGCCATAATGGACAGAACGTTTCCCACCATTTCTCCAGCCAGCTTGATTGACATGGGCATCCTGAGGCAATGTACCATATTTCTCTGTAAATAAGACCTAACCAGAGAATAAGGCCAAGAATAGTTTTCAAGGGTGGTCATGATATATAATGATAGTCAACACACAACGGCCGTGTTGAATTATAAAATGATATTACTGACACCTGTTGACTGAGGTTACCATGACGGCCGTGTTGAATTATAAAATAATATTACTGACACCTGTTGACTGAGGTTATCATGACGGACGTGTTGAATTATAAAATAACATTATTGACACCTGTTGACTGAGGTTATCATGACGGGCGTGTTGAATTATAAAATAATATTACTGACACCCGTTGACTGAGGTTATCATGACGGGCGTGTTGAATAATAAAATAATATTACTGACACCCGTTGACTGAGGTTATCATGACGGACGTGTTGAATTATAAAATAATATTACTGACACCTGTTGACTGAGGTTATCATGACGGACGTGTTGAATTATAAAATATTACTGACACCTGTTGACTGAGGTTATCATGACGGGCGTGTTGAATTATAAAATAATATTACTGACACCTGTTGACTGAGGTTATGACGGACGTGTTGAATTATAAAATAACATTACTGGCACCTGTTGACTGAGGTTATCATGACGGACGTGTTGAATTATAAAATAACATTACTGACACCTGTTGACTGAGGTTATCATGACGGACGTGTTGAATTATAAAATAACATTACTGACACCTGTTGACTGAGGTTATCATGACGGACGTGCTGAATTATAAAATAACATTACTGGCACCTGTTGACTGAGGTTATCATGACGGGCGTGTTGAATTATAAAATAATATTACTGACACCTGTTGACTGAGGTTATCATGACGGACGTGTTGAATTATAAAATAACATTACTGGCACCTGTTGACTGAGGTTATCATGACGGGCATGTTGAATTATAAAATAATATTTTATTTATTTTATTTTATTTTACATTTGTTGACCGGGCTAGTCTGGCTGGATACAATGTCCATTTTCAGCAGAGGCCCGAGGAGAAAAGCTCCACTATATGCTAAGTACATTACATAATAAAATTTACTATTTTAAGTTAACAGCTAAGGTCAGATCTTACAAAAAAAAGGAAAGAAAATTTAAAAGGAACACTTTTACTATAAGCAGTTCATTAAATATACACAATTGTACAAAAAGTACATACTTGATCTCAAAACAGTGAAAGAAACAAAACTGAGGAGGGTAGAGAAGAAAGAGAGGAGGGGAGACAGAGAAAATGGTTAGCCAGGTGTATTGCAGGAGCACAGCCAATGATTTTGGAAGTATTGTTTAAGTTTTTGTTTGAAAAGTGGCAGGATGTGGTCAGAGTTATGTCACTAGGTAGGAGATTCCAGCTTTACCTATTGTGTTAGTGAATAAAGAAACACCTGCTGTGTTGTTTGCCTTTATAGATTTTGTCATGAGTTTACAAGAGGAGCGAAGTGAGTTGAGATTGTTGTAAGGGATTAGAAGTTGAGAGAGTATTGGGGTGTTGTCAGGTAGGTATAAAATGTTGTGGGCTATAGTGAGTTGAGGAATGATAAGGTAGTTTTGAAATTCTAGCCAGCCTAGTTGTTTTAGATTTAGACAATGGTGGGTCCTAAATGGGTTACTAGGTATGGCGAGCTATGTTGTTATAGCAGGTTGTAAGTTTGTTGAGGTTACTTTGCTTAAGGTTTGTATAAATAGGGAGGCGATAGGAGAGTTGATAAAAGATGAGATTGTGCAATTTTGATTCTAGTTGCTGGGGTTAGAAAAGGTTTGATGCGATAAAGGGATCCTATTTTTCTGTTAACTAATTTGATGTTGTTGTTAATGTGCTGATCGAAGGAGAGATTATTGTCAATGGTTATTCCTAAAAGCTTTGTAGTGAGATCAGGTGAGATGAGAGTACCGTTATTTGAGGAAATGGTAAAGTTTAAAGGGGGATCGAGTGGTGGGGAGAAGAGGAGGAGTTTTGTTTTTAGCATTTAGAAGGAGAAACGTTTAGAAAACCATGTTTCTACGGAGTTAAAGGTATTTTGGGTCAGTGAGATCAGTTCTGTAGGGATGGTGCCGAGCAGATAAGGGTAGAATCATCTGCGTATTGTATGCAGGTAGCTTGAGGGATAGCAGTCTGTAGATCGTTAATAAAGAGAGAGAACAGAAGAGGACCAAGAATGGAGCCCTGGGGAACTCCGATGGAAATGGGCAAGAGTGATGAGATATGGTTTTCCCATAATACTGCTTGTTGTCTGTTGTTAAGATAAGATTTAAACCACTTAATGGCAAATTTGTCACAAGAGAGTGATTCAAGAATATTGATTAAGAGAGTGGTTGACCATATCGAAAGCTTTAGAGAGATCAATGAAGAGAGCGGAAGAGAGAGTATTGTTGTTACGATTTTTGTTGATAGTGTCTATGAAGGAAAGAAGGGCAGTGGTGGTACTGTGGTGAGGTCTAAAGCCATGCTGACAGTTTGCTATTATGTTGTGAAGAGAGAGATAGTGTACAAGTTGCTGATGAATACATTTTTCCATGATTTTGGCTAGGGGTGAGAGAAGGGCGATAGGTCTAAAGTTAGAGAGGTCAAGGGAGTTACCACCTTTATGTAGTGGGATAATATAGGAGATATTACTGACACCTGTTGACTGAGGTTATCATGACGGATGTGTTGAATTATAAAATAATATTACTGACACCTGTTGACTGAGGTCATCATGACGGGCGTGTTGAATTATAAAATAACATTACTGACACCTGTTGACTGAGGTTATCATGACGGACGTGCTGAATTATAAAATAATATTACTGACACCCGTTGACTGAGGTTATCATGACGGCGTGTTGAATTATAAAATAACATTACTGACACCTGTTGACTGAGGTTATCATGACGGCCGTGTTGAATTATAAAATAATATTATCGACACACGTTGACTGAAGTCATCGTACCTGTTGACGGAGGTCATCGTACCTGTTGACGGAGGTCATCGTACTGTCCTCACCATTTTTGGACCATTCGGACACCCAACTTCTTCTCTCTGCAGACAGTCGTAAAATTCTTTCCCAAGGAGTCCTCCATGATTCTTACTTTAACCCTAATCCTCACTCGCACTTGACAATTGAGACCCTTGGACTATAAACACTGGCAAATGTTCTTTTGGTCAAAGTACAGACGTCACACATAAAACATGAGTACTTGATAACAAACGGCTGTGGTCGTCTCTTAACTGTCGCCATTTTTGTTGGCACTCCTGTCTCGTAAGTCTTCAATTAACCCCCCAGACAAGATGAGTGCAAAAAGAAAGAGCTATTCCGTCGAGTACAAGAAAGGAATTGTGGAGGAAAAGAGAAGTTGGATCTCCAAACGGTCCGAAAATGGCGAGCAGAGTACGACAACCTCAGTCAACAGGTGGACGAGGGAAATGCTAAGAAGTGCAAGTGTGGATCAGGTTGGCAACCATTATTTCCTGAGCTGGAAGACATCATCTGTGAACGGATTGCAAACAGGAATGCAGTGGCTTTGGTTGCGCGCAGGGCTGACATTCAAGCATTTGCCCTTGCAATGGCACCACAGTTAGAAATATCCCCAGAAGAATTCAAAGCATCACAACATTGGCTGGATGGCTTCCTTCAGCGATATGAACTGTCTCTAAGAAGATTGACAGCACTGTTCAAGCTGGAAAATACTGAAGTTATTAAACGTGCACTTGTGTTCAAGTCCTTTGTTGATGGCATCGACTTTTATAAATAACAACTCTCCAACAGGATCGCTATGGATGCAACTGCAGTGTTTATGGACCAGGGATCTCAAACAACAATTGATCAGAGGGGTGCCTCGTTAATCTACATTCCCTCTACTGGTTACGAAAGTGCACGCGTTACCTGTATTTTTGCAATTCGTCTAGATGGAAAGAAAACCCCACCTCTAACCATAAGTAAGGGAAGAAAGATAAGATTGAATGTATTTCAACCATTTACATTCTTGAAACTGAAAAAGCCTGGTGCACACAAGCAGTTATAAGGAAGTGGGTCGATGTAATGCTGCCACTTGTTTTGCGAGGTGGCGAAAGAGGTCTGCTAATCTGGGATTCAGCCAGCACTCACTGTGCTAAAGACAAGAAGAGCTTCCTTTCACGGAGGAGAATAGATCAAATAATGATTCCTGCAGGAATGACTGCCTATCTCCAGACTCTTGACATTGCAATAAACAAGCCATTCAAGGACCATTTGCACATGAAACTCAATGACTACATTGAAAATAGAATGGAGAGAAATCAGCATGGAAACTTTGTGAAGCCTAGCCTGCAAGAGGTCGTAACTTGGGTGAAGAATTCATGGGATAAAATCACTGACAACTGTGTTACCAATGCACTACAAGCAGATTACATGGACAAGCAGTGCTCATTTAAGGAGAGCTCTATTGCTAGGCATGACAGATTGGGGTCAATGGTTCTATAGGAAATGGAGTTGCAAGAAATTCATGCCGGAATTCCGAGGTTGGATACTTATGACAACGTTCCAGAAGAAGATGACATGACTGTACTTAAAAAAAAAAACTTTTCTGTTATGGGGGCAACAGAATGGATTGCTTCTACTTTCAGCTACCAGTAAGCTCTTGTCAGTTTTTTGACTTCATTGTATTAAGATAACGTTTCATTATCATGGGGTAATTACAAAGTAAGGCCACTAGTTCCCAAACTTCATTTTTATGAATTGCCATCGTTCTTCTCTTACGGTTTTTGGTTAAGGAATAAAGAAAGCATCAACACTCAAAAAGTGGCAGTTATTCACCTGTTTTATTCCCCTCCTCCAATACACATGTATTGAGATTTTCTGCACTTTCTGTTAAGCATGAAATATTGCACTGTGAAAGCCAAGGTGTAGATATTCTGAAGTCGAAATGTTTGTTCCACTGTTTATATAGAATTCTCACACAACTGCCAACGCGTTACCTAGAACTGCTGCCCAATAACAGAAAAGTACCAAATAAATGTCAATTTGTGTACATGAATAAATGTAGATTGTTGTACCGGGGGGGGGGTTAAATAAGGCATTCCCTGATAAGCCCTAATCCGTATTTTGCTGGGGGAAAGTATAAAACCCAGTCTTATTTTCGAGGAAGTACAGTAGTAATTGCCTTATGCACACGGACAACTACTTGCTCCTAAAGCAAACAAACATAGCATGCGAGAGAGATAATTATACCATGAAATTAGAATCAGTACTCTCACATAACAATATGCAAGACGTACAACAGGTTGTTACTACACACATCTCCCCTCTCACACAAGATAAGGTCAAGACACATAAACCCACATAAGCGGAGGTACTCACTAAGAGCCTACCAAAAGACCAGAGACCTCCCAAGCGCAAACATATACAAACTGGTACACGAACAGAATCCACCACTACACACAACAGCACACATATCAGTGTATTAAGCCCCTAAGGCAAAACACTCTGAAAGCTAATGTTCTGGTTCATAGGTGAGAATAGTGAGAGGCACAGATGTCCTCCTCAAAAGGTTGAACAAGGAGAAGGTCATGGTCAGCTGTCAGGTGCCAGGATCCATCAAATATTGCATGCACTCAAGTCACTCAGCAACAAGTACTGTTATGACTGTCATAGTACATGTTGGTGTGAATGACTTGAGATGTACCTCTCTGAACTACATGAAGAGAGATATGACCGAACTCGCAGATTATGTCCCTAGCCCTAAGCAGCATTCTACCTTCAGCTTGAATGATGCCACAATACAGACAAAAAATGACTGATTTCAATAACTGACTTCGCTTCTGGTGTCACTCCAGGGGGATCCAGCATATGTCTGCCTGGGAAGACATGGTCGACAGTCCACGCTACTTTGCCAGAGATGACCTTCACCTGCCTCCTTAAGGCTTTCGGATACTGTCAAAGACACCTGCCTCCGGAACAATGTCTTTTTTAGGCATTGTCCAAACAACAAAACTTCTGACAAAGAAATCCACTAAAGACAAACTCAAGGCCACGCTGCTTAACGCTAGGAGCTTAAACAGTGAGCTGCACTCCCTGGAAACACTCAAGGCCACGCTGCTTAACGCTAGGAGCTTAAACAGTGAACTGCACTCCCTGGAAACACTCAAGGCCACGCTGCTTAACGCTAGGAGCTTAAACAGTGAACTGCACTCCCTGGAAACACTCAAGGCCACGCTGCTTAACGCTAGGAGCTTAAACAGTGAACTGCACTCCCTGGAAACACTCAAGGCCATGCTGCTTAACGCTAGGAGCTTAAACAGTGAACTGCACTCCCTGGAAACACTCAAGGCCATGCTGCTTAACGCTAGGAGCTTAAACAGTAAACTGCACTCCCTGGAAACACTCAAGGCCATGCTGCTTAACGCTAGGAGCTTAAACAGTGAACTGCACTCCCTGGAAACACTCAAGGCCACGCTGCATAACGCTAGGAGCTTAAACAGTGAACTGCACTCCCTGGAAACACTCAAGGCCATGCTGCTTAATGCTAGGAGCTTAAACAGTGAACTGCACTCCCTGGAAACACTCCTCAGTTTAGAAGATGCTGATATTTGTAGTCACTGAGACTTAAAACAAAGAGTTAGACAGTCACACTGAAAAAACAATCAGAAAAAATAAATGAAAACTCCAGCCAAGCTAGAAATTCCAATGAGTGACCTCCCAAACCTCCTGTAACAGAGGCACATGGAATATATGCTGACGAGGTCATAAGGCCGAAATATACATATCCATAGTTGTGGGGTTTGGCTTTATTGGCCTGAAATTGCCCATTAAAACGACTTCTACTGTAAAAGTCATGGGCAATCAGAATTGCCATATAGCTGAAACACCTGATGTTCATAGGGGTCATTTGCATATATCCCATGTGCCTCTGTTACAAGAGGTTTGGGAGGTCACTCATTGGAATTTCTAGCTTAGCTGGAGTGTTCATTTTATTTTTTTCTAGTCATAGACTTGGTTCAAGGCCACTGACAGCACCCCTGCCGTACACAGCTCCAATGCCTTTCACACATTAAGACCCCAAGCAAGAAAGAACAAGAGGTGGAGGTGTATCCATGTTCATTAAATCCAAATACAGCTTGAAACTGGTGAAAGAGTACAACTCTCTTGAGTTACTCCACTGTAACTATAGGTAAAATACCCTGGTACATCATCGCTAGCTACAGGTCCCCCCCACCATGAACCAGGAGAAGCACACAGCCTACCTGGACTTGCGAGAGTTGCTCAGTATACAGCCAAACACCTTGGTCATGGGAGATTTCAACTATCTGTCCATCGAATGGGTGACTTACATGAGCACAAACACGATTGTTACGGTGTTCCCAGACTTTGTTTATTCAAATGCCCTGGAACAGTTGGTCCGCACCCCTACAAGGGGTTCAAATGTCCTGGAACTAGTGCTCACCAACATGAAGGGTCATTGACTACCCCCAGTATGTCACCCTCACTGGTAAAGTCAAACCATAAATATGTCTTGTTTGAAGTAAAGATCAATCCTCACACCCCCACTGGAGTAAAATTTCTCGAAAGCAAACTATCGCCTACTAAGTGAAGTTTTAAAAAGTTTCAAAGCCCTTGCCAACATAGCAAACAATGACTCCTATGCAAAGGATTACACAAATGCCCTAAATGCCCACTTAAACAAACGCATTGATTCTGCTGTACAAAACAGGAACAAAACCAGGTCTTCCTGAAAAAAAACAAGCCTCCCCGGTGGACTGTAAGTATAAATAAGCTATAAAAAAGAAAGTGATACTATATCTAAGAATACTATATCTAAGAATAGGAGGGAACTTACTCAGAGGAAGAATACCCTTCACAGCTTGAACAAGCAAATCAGATATATTGTAAAGTCCTCCAAGGCTAGTTATGAGTCTAAACTAACATCCCTAATCCCTGGGTAAAGACAATCACAAGACATTCTTGAACTACATATGAAACCTAAAAGAGAATACCCACCTGTCTGCGAAACGTATAGTGGACAGTACCACTCACACTGAACCTGAGGAAATTGCCCATCTGCTAGCCAACAGATCTGGTAAAAACGTCAGCCCCCTGTCCCCACCAGACATACCCCAAAGTATTCCTGACACCAGTCCTCTACTATTTCCAGAGAACAGGTCATACAAGTGCTCCCCAAGGCCAAAAACACAGCCTCCATGGGATCAGATAACATCCCAGGCTGCTTACTAAATCTAAAACAAGGCCTAGTGGAACCACTGTGCACTCTCTTTAACCATAGCCTGAGAACTGGCTTCGCCCCCGGCAGAGTAGAGAAAGTACAGTTGTGTACACTTAATGTAGATGCTCAAGTGTATTCACTGTTGCAGGCATCACACTTACGTTATCTGCCTGCTGGTAGCCCTCAGTCGGCCCAAATACCAGTCTCTTGGGATTTCTGCATCAGATGCTGTCGCCTCTTCCATGACGTCAGGTCGTCAGGGGTATAAAACATGCAGCTGATTCCATTACATCAGTTTTTCTTGCCCCAGATGTCAGGTGCCCCAAAATAGGAAGCAATTACATGGTGTGGAACACCTCCAGTAAAAAGTAAATACCACTGCCATAAGATATGGCAAAAAAGAGGATAGGTAGAAAGTATAGAAAAGTCAGGGGGCTGTAGGGAAGGTAACCAGGACTGGAACAGTGAATACACTTGAACATCTACATTTATGGTAAGTGAACACAACTATACTAGGTCCTCCGTGTTTCACTGTTGCAGTCATCACACTTGGGTTGATTCCAAAAGCTGAGGAAGGGTGAAGGCAATCAAGAAGTGTTAGGGATGCAGGCCTTGTAAGACTGCTGTAGCAAATCCAGCTCCGGATTTAGAAAAGATAGGCAAGTGGTAATGCTTCGTGAGTGTGTGTAAAGAACTCCCGGTTGCAGCTTCCAGGATGTCCCTGGTAGGGACTCCCCTGAGAAATGCTGTAGAGGTTGAGGTGGCACTAGTGGAATGGGTTCTCATCCCCAGTGGGGTAGTTTTTCTATGGTGTTTGGAGCTGAAATGGATGCAGTGTGCTAGCCATTTGGAGATGGTTTGCTTTGAAATGGCCTTGCCCTCTGTCCCTGTAGCAAAGCTGACTAGCAGCTGGTCAGATTTTCTGAAAGGTTTAGTCTTGTCAAGGTAGAACCTAACCTGTCTGTGCACATCCAAGGAGTGCAGGATCTTTTCCCCTTTATTCTGAGAATTAGGAAAAAAGGTTGGTAAATGGATGAATTGGTTTAAAGCCACACTAGATACCACCTTGGGCAAAAATGATGGGTTAGTCCTGAGGGAAACCCTGTCCACATAGAAGATAATGAAGGGTTCCCACAGCCATAAGGGCCTGAAACTCAGACACCTTGCTGAAGTGATGGCTAGAAGTAAGGCTGTTTTCCAAGAGAGAAATTTTAACTCTGCTGTAGCAGCAGGCTCAAGAGGCGGAAGTGTGAGCTTCTCTAGTACAAAGTTAAGGTCCCAGGCAGGAGTGGGTGCTCTCTTTGGGGGTCTTAAATTGTTAGCTCCTCTCAGGAACTGTTTGGCCAAAGGGTGAAAGAAGAGGGGTGGCTCGGTATTGTAATGAGCTGAGATGGCACAGGCATGAATCTTAATTGATGAGAAGGATAGGCCTTTGTGGAGCAGCTCTGCTAGATAATCTAGGATTTGAGGTAAGGTGGGTAAGGTTGTGTCCTCTCCTTGAGACTGGCTCTAAGAACAGTAACTTTTCCACTTTTCTGAATAGGATTTCCTAGTAGTAGGCCTTCTGGCCTCAAGGATGACATCCAGCACCTGTTTGCTGAGGGCTGCTGGTGATGTATTCAGGGAATAAGCCAGGCTGCTAGGCTCAGAGTTTGCAGCCGAGGATGCAAAATCTGACCCTCCTGCTGGGACAGCAGGGAGGGGGTCTGATGTAGGTGCCAGGATGGCACTGCTGTCAGACTGTGTAAACGTGGGTACCAGTGCTGGCGTGACCAGTCTGGTGCAATCAGGATTGTCCTTGGCCTGTCTTGTTTGAGCTTGAGTAGTACTTTCGAGAGAGGAGGGACAGAGGGGGAAAGGCATAGACTGAGAGGTTTTCCCATGTAAAGGATAGGGCATCCACTTTCCATGCTTGGCTGTGGGGAGTTCTGGTGCAAAATTTGCTCAATTGATGGGTTTTTTTTGGGGGGGGGGGCGAAGAGGTCCACCTCTGGTGTCCCCCACCTGTGAATTAGAAGCTTGAATGAGTTGGGTTCCAATTTCCACTCGTGTGGGTCCATTAGATTTCTGCTTAAGTCGTCTGCCAGTGAATTTTGTTTGCCTGGTAGGAATTGAGCTTGCGGGTGCACTTGACTGCTCAAGGCTGTGTTCCACATAGCCATGGCTAACCTGCAGAGTGGGTAGGAATGAGTTCCCCCTGCTTGTTTATGTACCACATAACTGTGGTGTTGTCTGTCTTTATCAAGCGTTGTCATGGAAGGAGAAGGTATTTGAAGGCTGTCGGTGCATTCTATACAGCTAACATTTCTTTTTGATTGATATGCAGGAGCATTTGTTCTGGGCTCCATTTGCCTGCCATGTGAGCCCCCCCATGCATAGTCTGATGCGTCTGTTGTCAGGGTTTGGGTGGCGGGGGATTGAGTGAAAGGGAGGACCTTGTTGTGGTAGCAGTCCTCTGCCCACCAAAGGAACTCTGTCCTTAGGCAAGGAATGATAGTAATCATTGTTTCCAGGTCCTGAGAATGTTGACATCAGAGACTTTTTAAGGACCACTGAAGTTTCCTCATATGCAGTCTTGTATATGGAATTAGGAGAATGCATGAGGCCATGAACCCTAGGGCTTGCAGTATTTTTCTTGCAGATAGCTGGGTTTGGGTGGCCAGTAGTTTGAAGCAATTTGTCAAATAAACCTGCTTTTCTGGAGTGAGGAATGCTATCTGGGAAGTTGTGTTCAAGCTTGCTCCCAGAAATACAACTTTTTGGCTAGGTACCAGATGTGATTTCTTTTCATTGATGGCATACCCCAGAAACGTTAGGAGTCTCTTTACATATGTCAGGTGCTGAAGTAGCAATTCTGGACTGTTCTCCTGAATCAGGCAATAGTCCAAGTATGGGTAAATTTGAATTTTTCTCTGCCTACAGGGCGCAATGGCTGGAGCCAGGAACTTTGTGAATACCCTGGGTGTAGTAGATAAGCCAAAGGGAATTGCAGAGAACTGATGGTGCATAGAGCCTGCCCTGAAACGTAGATATTTCCTGCAAGATTCCCTTATGGAGATGTGCAGATAAGCTTCTTTTAAGTGTAGGGTGACCAGCCAGGAGTCCTTGGCTAGTACAGGAAGCAGCTGTTGGAGTGTAAGCATTTTGAATTTTGGTACCACCAGGAAGGTGTTGAGAAGTGACAGATCCAGGATAGTGCGCCAAGAGTTTTCTTTTCTGGGCACCAGAAACAGTCTGGAGTAGAAAACCTGTCCCCTCTGCTCTGTTTTAACAGGTTGAATAGCCCTGATACTGAGAAGAGAAAGTGCTTGCTTTTGGGCCTCTGCCCACCGGTTTGGGGGAAGGTCTGGCAATCCACTTGGGGTTGGCAGTGAGGGGAAGTAGAATCTATATCCCTGGGATACAATGTTTAAGACCCAAATGCCCTGGGTAATGTACTCCCAGTTTTTTGCATGCAGGGTGAGTTTTCTTCCTAGGGGTGCAAGTACTTGAGCATGGCTGTGAAGGATGAAAGGACTTTTTTTTCCATAAGAGGGTGGCTTACCACTCCCTGTTTTTGGAGGTGGGAGCACTCCATTGTTTAGATCTGTGCATACCCTGAGCCTGTAGTCTTGGTGGTCTGCTGCCCCTGGGTTTGGACTGAGAAAGTCTGGGAGGGACTGGAAAGGACCAGTTTTTTTGAAGGCCAATGCCTACTGAATCTAGGTGGCTGTACCTGTAGGAAATCTTTAACAATTTGCATAGATTTAGCTTTTTCCTACATTTTTTAAGAACTTCTGCTTTTGTGCCAAACGAACATTCTTGGTTTAATGGAGCATCTAGTAATTTTGCTTTGACATGGTCTGGCAAGATTTTTTCCTTCAGCCAAGCATGCCTTCTCAGAACAGATCCAGTGACAGCAGCCCTGCAAGATGCTTCTAAGACATCAAAACCACACTGCAAAGTATGTTTTCCAACTTGGTTTGCAGAATGCATTAACTCTTGTAAATCTTTATTTTCTGCACAATCAGGAATCAACATTTTTTTTGTTTAATTAGTTCCATAATATGCTGCTGGTACTTCAAGATGTGAAACTGGCAATTTAAAGCCCTGATGGTAAGAGTTGCAGAGGTATATACCTTCTTCCCCCATCTGTCTAAAGACCTAGAATCCCTGTCCGAAGGGGTAGGGCTTTTGGCTGTAGTAGCCTTAATACCTTTAGGTCCATGGGAAATGGTCACTGGATCCGCAGTGGGATTTTTAAATAGAAATTTGTGAGAGTCAGGTACTCTGTAGTACCTGTCAGGCTTTCTAGGAGCTGGTGGCAAAGTATCAGGGGTAAGACTGGATTCCATGAAGACAACATCTACAATATCCAGAACAGGGGGGGCTAGAGGCCTGTGCTGAGGCAAGTCTAAAAATTCCCCGAGTCTCTTTTTGGACTGTGGGTAGTCCTGGCACTCCCAGCAGAAATGCTCTCTGAGGGTATGCAGGGTTTCACCGAAAGAAAAGTCCTCAGGGGGGAGGCAGAGGGAATGGAATCCTCTGCATCTGAATCCTCATAGGTAGACAAGGGTATGTCCTGGAAATCAGAGGGGTCAGTCATCGGACTCGATCTGTAGAATCAGAAGGAAAATCAATATTTTGTCTTTTAGAGGGGGAAGGCTGGCTTCCCCTAATTAAAGTAATAAGGTCTTCAGCCATTCTAAGCATTTGTTTCTGTGGCATGGGAGCTTGAGAATGCGCTTTGGTCGTCTGTTTCCTAGGTGTAGCTCGAACTCTGGGCTTAAGAAATTTGGTTGTTTTAGACAGAAATGAAGAAGTCAGTTTAATACGAACATTGGAAGGTCTGAATACACCCTCAGAAGTTGGTGCCTGCACAGAGGCTCCGGACCCATCCAAGATAGAGACATCCACAGGTTCCATAGTCGAAGAAGCATCTTGCGGCATACCAAACTCCGAATGGGTCTCAATAGAGGCCTGTGAATCCGTAGAAGAGGGTATCATGGGCTGCAAAAGTGCCCGAGTACTGGCGGACTGGTGACTAGCTCAACGGAAGCATCGTCAGCAGTTTTGGACCTATGCGGTCTGTCTCCATCTTTATCCTTACATTTTTTCAGATCGGTAGTCAGATGGCTGATCTAAGCCATTTCGGAATATGGAGAATGAGAGAAAGAATTTAGCAACAAAGATAGCCCGACGACAAATAGTTCAGGTGTTGAACAGGGCACAAAACCGACAGCGAAGAACATCATGGTCTGGGCCTAAACAGGTCATGCAGTAAGAATGAAAATCTCTGAGGTATTTGCTTTGCACAGGTAAGACAATTGTTAACTTTTTCTGGCATCAGTTAGAGCAAGAAAAAAGGATCCCCAACGGGGTACTTAGCTTTAGAAGACTTCAGGTTTGAAAGTCGAAGAAAGAAAATTTCGGGAAGCAGCCAACCGGCACTTGCAAACTGCTTCTGCTTTGGGCTTCGCTCGGCAAGAAAAGCTGATGTAATGGCATCAGCTGCATGTTTTATACCCCTGACGACCTGACGTCTTGGAAGAGGTGACAGCATCCGATGCAAAAATCCCAAGACTCTGGTATTCGGGCCGACTGAGGGCTACCTGCAGGCAGATATGTGATGACTGCAAAAGTGAAACGCAAAGAACATCAGCAACAGTAATCCCCATGCAAAAGGGGGCCCATCAACTGACCCTGGGAACTATTGACTCATAAGCCTAACCAGCCTTATCTGCAAGGCCATGGAAAGAATCATCGACATGGGGTCCTAATGGATAGATGAAAAGTCAGTAAGCAAAGGAGAGTAGTAGTGCTGAAGTTGAATTCATCCTCAAGTCTTGGTGAGTACCTTTGTGAGGTGCACCCTGTTTTTCGCAAAATCTCACCAAGGTGACACTGACAATGTAGACTACTTATACAGCATATATCATGGACAGAAGTTAGTTAAAAACAAACAAAAAAAGACAGCTGGGCGCAAAAGTCGCAGGATAAAAAAAGTACAGTTGTGTACACTTACCATAAATGTAGATGTTCGAGAGCATTCGCTGTTGCAGTCATTACACTTGGGTGATCTGCCTGCAGGTAGCCCTCAGTCGGCCCAAATACCAGAGACTTAGTATTTCTGCATTGGTTGCTGTTGCTTCAGGACTGACATCAGGTCGTCAGGGGTATAAAAACAGGCAGCCAATGCCATTACATCAGTTTTCTTGCGGCAAATGTCAGGAGTCCCCCAACAGGGAGCTAAGTTATGGTGGGAAAACACCACCAGTAAAAAGTAAACACCAATAGCCTTGTAAGGGGTGAGTAATAGACAGAGGAGAGAGAGAGGAGAGACAAGGGGGGCTGGAGGGTGGGAAACCAGGACTGCAACAGTGAATACACTCGAACATCTACATTTATGGTAAGTGTACACAACTGTACTAAGTTCTTTGTGTTTCACTGTTGCAGTCATCACACTTGGGTTGATTCCCAAAGCTGAAGAATGGGTGAAGGCAGTCAAGAAGAGTTTGGGCTGGCTAGTATGCCCTGCAGGACTGCTGTTGCAAAACCCGCCCTGGATTTGGAAAAGATAGGCAGGTGGAAATGTTTGGTGAAGGTGTGAACAGAACTCTAGGTATCAACTTCCAGAATGTCCCTGGTAAGGACTCCCCTGAGGAATGCTGTTGAGGTTGAAGTTGCCCTAGTGGAATGCATTCTGACCCCCAGAAGGGGTGATTTCCCATGGTGTTTGTAACAGAAATGGATACAGTGTGCTATCCATTTGGAGATGGTTTGTTTTGATATGACCTTGCCTTCTGCCCCTGGGGCAAAAGTGGCTATTAACTGGTCAGATTTCCTGAAGGACTTGGTCCTATCAAGGTAGAATCTGAGCTGTCTGTGCACGTCTAAGGAGTACAGGATCCTTTCCCCTTTGTTTTAAGTATTAGGAAAGAAGGTTGGCAAACGGATAAGAGTCACACTGGACACCACTTTAGGCATCATTGAGACATTCTGATACATGCTTACAAGCCTAATGAAGTATGCTACAGGTAGCCCCAATTCTAGTTGCCTACCGAGTGGCACACACAGGACCCTCAGGACCCCACCAGTGCAGCGGTAATCTAACGCACAATGCCATAAAGAGAGACTCAGGGTAAAATAAATATCTACCCCTTCATTTTAACTTGTGTATCATCAGATAAACAGAGTGCTTAGTGGAGGATACACATGAGTTGCCAATAAAGAAGAAATTACTGCTGATACTGCATTTGTGAAATACTGTCTGTACTAAACACACACTGCAAATCTTCTCTTTTATTGCCTCCATCTTAGGTAGCCCCCAATTCAGTTGCCCTGCACCGAGTACAGGACCAGGACCCCCCCAGGACCCCACCAGTCACATACAGCGCAGCAACCCCCCCATAAAGAGAGAGAGGGTAAATAAATATCCCTTCACCTTCACTGTGTACTTTGCTTGTGTACAGCAACAGCAATTAAGATACCAGGCTGAATTGATATACTGAGCTCAGGCTCAGGTTCCTTCTAAATCAACAGAAAAGAAACAAAAGTAAAGGAACAATAAAAGAAACTAGGAAGCTACCATTAAAACAAGCTCCTCTAAGACCCAGGGAAATCCTGTAGGAGTCCTCGAGTCCCCTGCCTCGCTAGCTTGACTGCTTGGGCTCCTGCCCTCCCCTCCCTCCCCCCCCCCCCCCCCACATACATTTGGTCATCAATCATCATCATCACATCCCATTTCCACCCCACCCAATCAGAACTCCCCACCCCCCTCTCCACTCTCACCCCCCCACCACCACCCACCACCACCACCTACCCCTACCATTTCCCATCTATCCCTACTACTACTACTAGCCTGCCTACTACTAGGTATCTCCTGCCCCCTATGATGCTGAGATCTCAGCCTCACCATGGACAAAACCCTCCCTCCCACCCCCCCTCCCCTTTTTTACTCCCTCATTTCTTTTCTCTTCTAACAGCCTAACTGAAGCACAAGCCCTACTATATCTTACTTTCCCTAGGTATCTACCTTCTGTATTCCCTATCTACCACCACTCACCCCCCCCCCTTCTCCCTACCCTATTACTCACCTCTACCCTATAACTCACACACCCTTATAAAGGTACCTAAAGTATCCCACATACTAGAAAAGCTAAACTACTAATTAGACTACAAAAAAACTAGATTATTTGGAAAAAAAATCTAGATTATTTGAAAAAAAAATCCTAAACCCTAACCCCTAGACCACCCTAACCTAGGCCCCCCAGACCTGCGCACCATCCCCTAACCTGACTCCCTTTTTTCCACCTCATTAAAATTAAGTTTACAAATAAAATTATCTCATACACAGCTTATTAATAATATCCACTACAATGATAGCTTAATGTGTTGAAACTATCTTGGCAACAAGATCAGGCACTGGGGATCACCCCAACCAATATAACATCACATCTCCTGTCATGAAAACATATAGCTTATGGGATGGGCGAATAGCTGTGATGTGTGGGAGTCAGCGGAGCCTCAAGAATCACCAAAGTTCCAAAAACTTCCAAACAATCCATGAAAAAATCAAAGTAAGACCAAGATAACAGAAAACTCTTAAGATATCCCTAAACCTACATAAAAACCTTAACAAACATAGAAAAAATGTAGAAAAAAGGCAAAATAATAACTATCCATAACTACACACTTACTGGCAATGCTAATAACTATCCATCTCTATTATAATATTTCTATTACTCAAATAATCCAACCTCCACTCTAATCAAAATTCCACTAAATATTGATTATACTTTTTTCCCCCATTCAAATACACATTCGCTGAAAGGACCTACATATTATTCACAGATATATTTTAGATAGCACTACCATAGGACACCAAATGCCAATGACCACACCTTAGTGACCACCTTGAATAAGACTCCCCCATAACTAGATTAGTAAGGTTTAGCAAAAATTTTGTCCCTGACCAATTCCTAGCTGATCTCAAAGGCTGTAAACTGGCACATCCTAAAAAAAACTTATCCTTAAAAGTAGTGTCTCATACTCAAACAACACTTTCCCTCAAGATACTTTTAATCTCATGCCTCCCACTAATTTTAGAACTAAAAAGAGTATATATACCCCCTTACAAACAAGAAACTAAATCCAAAATAGAGAAGAAGAGACCAGGCTGGAAAAAGTGGAGAACCACAAAACCCCTTTTTTCTGCATCCTTCAGCTTCTTCAGCTAAAATTCTAAAAAAAAAAAAAAAAATGAAAAAAAACAATAATTTTTTCACCTCAACACACACAAAAGTATAATCCTAAAAAATTCTGGTGGGCAGGTTTTTTAAATTCTTTCATCCTCCTAAGTCTACTACCACCCCGACAAAAACCCATCTCCACCTCCTTCATTCGCACCCTCTTGAAAAAAATTGAAACCAACACCCTGCTGCTGATCTCAGCTCCCAAATACCAACAAATAGCATCTGATGTGCCATAGCCTACCCGTATCAATCTTGATCAACCGACCATATCTGAGTTTAATGCCTATCTCTCTAGTAGAAAAAAGCAGTCCAGTGGCAAACAAACAAATCCTACCCTACCTCCCAACTAATTTTGGTGTCCCCAAGGATCTATCCTTGTCCCCCTTCTTTTCATATATATAATGGCCCACTAATCTGCTCTGATGAATCCCTCGCCAAACTCCAACCTCAAACCCAAAACTGCTTCTGCTGCCTAAAAAAAAATCTTTGAACTTAACTCTTACTTTACCCGCCAAAACAAACCAAATTTCTTTTCCCCAGAATAAAGGCCTTCTTAACTCCGCACACCAAACTGACACTATTGCCCGAACTCACCTACTTCCACCCTCCTCTATGCCTCCCCAATATTCTCTTTCCTAAACAAGAAAGAAGAACTTAATAAGCTAACAACTATAAATAACATAATAGCAGATTCATAACAGGAACGCCTTTATCTCCATCACTGCCACCTAAATTTAAGGTCTCTGAATGGCTGGAACTGTCCAATTTACTCAAATTCAACCAGCTTCTGAGGCTTTTTTAAAATTATCAACCATCCAGGTAATACTCCTCACTGACTGAACAGAATGCTTACCTCCTCCAAAACTAACTCCCCTGGTGGTCTTCCAAAATGAGAAGGACCATTAAAAATCAACAATGCGTGGGGTGCGATATGCTATGCCATTCAACCAACAAAAATCTTGGAATGCACTACCAAACAACAAAAATTTACCTCTCCTCACCAATTTAAATTATTACATCTCTAGAGCATACTTTTGAACCAAATGGTTATGCCTTTGTTCCTCCCTACCTCTCTAAAGCCCTCTGCCCTCCTTCGCATTAGGCTAGCCTCTGCCTCCTCCCCTAAAAACCTAGCCCGGTCAACAAATGTAAAATAAAATAAAATAAAATAAAATAAAGAAAGGGTTATAGTCCTGAGGGAGACCCCGTCAGCATGAAAAATAATAAAGGGTTCCACAGCCATAAGAGCTTGTAGCTCAGACACTCTTCTAGCTAAAGTGATGGCCAGAAGCAAAGCTGTTTTCCAAGTGAAGAATTTAAACTCTGCTAATGCTGCAGGCTTAAATGGGGGTAGCGTGAGCTTTTTCAGTACAAAGTTAATGTCCCAAGGTGGCTCAGTGTTGTAATGAGCCGAGATGGCAGAGGCATGGATCTAAATGGAGGAGAAGGATAGGCCTGTGTGGAGTAGATCTGCTAGGTAATCCAGAATTAGAGGTAAGGAGGGCAGTGCTGTGTCCTCTCCTTTAGACTGCATCCAGGAACAATACCTTTTCCACTTATCAGCATAGGATTTCCTTGTATTGGGTCTTCTGGCTTCAAGAATGATGTCAAGCATCTGCTTGCTTAGGCTGGTCACTGGAAGAGAATTCAAGGAATAAGCCAGGCTGCAAGATTTAGGGTTTGTAGTTGCGGATGCAAGATCTGTCCCTCCTGCTGAGTGAGGTGGGTTGGGATCTAGGGTATGTGCCTGGGTGGCACTGGTGACAGGCTGCATAGCAGTGGGTACCAGTGCTGGTGTGGCCAGTCTAGGGCAATCAGGATTGCCCTTAGTCTGTCCTGTCTTATCTTGAGTAATATTCTTGAAAGAAGAGGCAAGGGGAAATGCACAGATTGAGAGGTTTACCCACTGGAAGGATAGGGCATCAACTTTCCAGGCCATTCTGTGAGGTGTCCTGGTGCAGAATTTGCTGAGCTGGTGATTGTAGAGAGAGGCAACAAGGTCCACCTGTGGGGTCCCCCATTTCTGGGTTAGAAGGCTGAAAGTGCTGGGGTCTAATTGCCACCGTTGTGGATCTAGGAGATTTCTGCTTAAGTCGTCTGCCAGAGAGTTTTGTTTGCCTGGCAGGAATTGAGCTTGCAAATGAACATGCATGTCCAAGACAGTGTTCCATAGGGCCATGGCTAGCCAGCACAGTGGGTAAGAGTGGGTTTCCCCCTGCTTATTGATGTGCCACATAACTGTGGTGTTGTCTGTTTTTTTTTTTTTTTTTTTTTTTTTTTTAGCAGGAGTCGCGGTTGCGGTGAGAGTAGGCATCTGAAAGCTGTCAGAGCATGCTGAACAGCTAGCATCTCTTTTTGGTTGATGTGCAGATGAATTTGACTTGGGCTCCAGTGGGCCTGAATGCACTTGTCACCCAGATGTGCCCCCCAGGCATAGTCTGATACATCTTTGGTTAGGGTCTGGGCGGCGTGGGGTTGAGTAAAGGAAAGTCTCTTGTTGAGGTTGCATGCTGCTGCCCACCTAAGAAACTCTGTCCTTAGCCAAGGTATGATCGGTATGACCGTTTCCAGGTCCTGAGAATGTTGGCACCAAAGACTTTTTAAGTACCACTGAAGTTTCCACATATGCAGTCTGGCATACGGAATTAGTAGAATGCAAGAGGCCATGAACCCTAGGGTCTGCAGGATTTTCTTTGCAGATAGCTGAGTTCTGGTGGCCATTTGAGCAAAGTAACCTGTTAGGCTTGTTTTTCTGGAGTATGGAATGCCATCTGGGATGCTGTGCCCAAGCTTGCTCCCAGGAATACAACCTTTTGACTGGGGACTAGTTTGGGTTTCTTTTTGTTGATAGTGTACCCCAGGGAGGTTAGAAGGTTCTTTACAAATGTTAGGTGCTGCAACAGCATTTCCTGACTGCCTGAAATCAGGTAGTCATCCAAGGGTAAACTTGAAATTTTCTCTGTCTGCAATAGGCAATGGCTGGAGCCAGGCATTTTGTGAAGACTCTGGGAGCAGTGGATAAGCCAAAGGGAAGTGCAGAGAACTGATGATGCATAGATCCTGCCCTGAAGCATAGGAATTTCCTGCATGAGTCCCTGATAGGGGATGCGCAGACAGGCTTCTTTTAGGTCTAGGGTGGCTAACCAGGCATCTTTGGATAGCATAGGAAGGAGCTGCTGAAGGGTTAGCATTTTGAATTTTGGTAAAACCAGGAAGGTGGTTAAAATGGAAAGATCTAGGATTGGGTGCCAAATGCCCTCTTTCCTGGGTACCAGGAAAAGTCTGGAATAAAACCTTTGACCTATCTGTTCTGCAGGGACAGGTTGAATAGCCCTTATGGAAACCAGGGATTGATTTTGGTTTTGTGCCTCTGCCCACTGGTGTGGAGGAAGGTCTGTGAACCCTTTTGGGGTTGGCAGTGAGTGGAAGCAGAATTTGTACCCATGGGATACAATGTTGAGGACCCATCAGTCTTTGGTTATGGAGGTCCATTTTTTTTGCATGATGGGCAAGTTTTCCTCCTAGGGGCATGAGCATGAGGAATTGGGCAGAGGTGAGGAATGGAGCTGAGAAGTCATTGCGAATCCTTTCCGTTAAGGGGGTGGCTTAGCACTCCCTGTTTTAGAAGTGGAGATACTCCACTACTTAGATCTCTGCATATCCTGAGACTTTAATCTGGGGGGGTGTTTCCCCTGGGTCTAGTTTGAGATCGCCTTGATGGGGAGCTGGAAAGGACCAATGCTTCGAGGAGCAATACCTACTGAATCTTGAGGCTGCACTTGCAAAAAATACTGTCTGCACAGATTTAGCTTTTTCTTCCACCTTTTTTAGAACAACTTCTGCTTTGGTGCCAAACAGATAGTCTTTGTTCAAAGGAGCGTCTAGTAATTTTGATTTGACATGGTCTGGCAAGGTCGGCTTCTTAAGCCAGGCATGCCTTCCCAGTACAGAACCAGTGACTGCTGCCATGCAAGATGTTTCTAGGGCATCAAAGCCGCATTGCAAGGTATACTTCCTGACGTGGCTTGCAGAATGCATAAGCTCCTGTAATTCTTTATTTTCTGCACAATCTGTAAAGGTAGATAATTTTTGCTTAATAAATTCCATATCATGTTGCTGGTATTTCAGCATATGAAAAATTCAATGCCCTAATGGCAAGAGTTGAAGAGATGTATACTTTTTTACCCCATCTGTCTAAAGCTCAGGAATCCCTGTCCGAAGAGGTGGGATTCTTAGCTGTAGTTGCTTTTATACCTTTAGGCCCCTGGGAAATGACCTCTGGGTCAGCAGTAGGATTTTTAAACAGAAATTTGTGAGAGCCAGGGACTCTGTAGTACTGGTCTTGTTTTCTTGGAGCAGGGGTACAGTATCAGGAGTTAGACTGGATTCCATAAAGACATCATCAACAACATCCAGAACACCTAGGACAGCTAAAGGTCTACGTTGTGGCAAATCTAAAAATTCTCGGAGTCTCTTTTTGGACTGAGGATAATCCTGGGATTCCCAGTGGAAATGCTCTCAAAGTATGTAGGGTTTCACCAAAAGAAAAATCCTCCAGAGGGGAAGTACAGGGAATTGAGTCCTCTGCATCAGAATCCTCATAAGCAGATGAAGGCATGTCTTCATATTCAGAAGCCTCGGAGTCATCGGACTCTGGGTCTGTTAAAGCTGCTGGGGACAGGTCTCTCTTTCTCATAGCAGGGGAAGGCTGGCTTCCCCTAATCAACATAATCAGGTCTTCTGCTATTTTAAGCATTTGATGCTGTGGCAAGGAAGCAGGTGCTTGAGTTTGGGTCATCTTTTTTTCTAGTGTAGCTCGTACTCTTGGCCTTAGAAACTCTGTAGTTTTAGACAGAACTGAAGATGTGAAAGAAGTAGTCTGTGTCGAATATCGGTAATGCGAAGAACTTCCTCAGAAGCCGCTGCCTGCACAGTGGCTCCAGACCCATCCAAGATAGAGACATCTGCAGGTTTCGTAGTCAAAGAAGAGTCTTGTGGCATACTGGACTCCAAACAGGTCTCAGTAGCGGCCTGTGAATCTATCAAAGTGGGTATTGGGGGCTGCAAAAGCGCCTCACTGAGTACCGGTGAACTGACTAGCTTAACGGAAGCGGTGTCGGCAGTTTTGGACCTGTGAGGTCCGTCTCTGTCTTTATCCTTGCGTTGTAGTCAGATGGCTTACTGAAGCCATTTCGGAATACGGTGATCGAGAGCGAAAGTATTCAGCTATGATAAGGGCCCGACGACGAATAGTCTGGGCGTTGAACAAGGCACAAAACCAACAGCGAGGGGCATCGTGGTCTGGACCTAAACAGGTGATGCAGTAAGAATGAAATCTTGGTGTGGTATTTGCTTTCCACAGGTGAGACAATTGTTAACTTTTTCTGACATCAGTTAGAGCAAGAAAAAAGGATCCCCAACTGGGTTCTTAGCTTTAGAAGACTGCAGGATGATTCAATTCGGAAATGAAAACTCGGGTAGCGGCCGACCGGCACTCGTGCAAACTGCTTCTGCTTTGGGCTCCTCAGCAGGAAAGACTAAAGTAATGGTGTTGGCTGCCTGTTTTTATACCCCTGACAACCTGATGTCAGTCCTGAAGCAACAGCAACTGACACAGAAATACTAAATCTCTGTTATTCCCTCTGACTGAGGACTACCTGCAACAGTGAAGCATGAAGAACATGTGCCCAATTGTGGTAAAAATGACCGTGTAGAATCCTCAAAATCCAGAAACATTCCTGCAATGTGGCCAGGCCCAAGGGAAGGATGGCCCCCTTCTTGTTGTAGAAAGTAGCAACAATCCACAAAAATCACAAAAACTGATGGACCAAAGAAGAGCCATAAAGACTATTGAGGATAAGAAAGAAATTATGTACTGTTATTACTATGCAAAAAGCCCAGAATTACCAGACAGAGCATATATAAAGGGATTAAGAGATAAATTAGAAGAAAGAAAAATACGTTCAGAGGAAAAACTTTCAGAAGTTTCAAATAAAAATTTGCGTTCATTAATAAAACAGATTTTTGAAAAACAGTATATAGATCAAGAAACTTTGATCTGTTTGGAAAAAGATGCATCTGAGGAAGTACAAAAATATAAACAGAAGTACAGTTGTGTACACGTACCACAAATGTAGATGTTCGAGTGTTTCACTGTTGTAATCCTAAAGTACAGTTGTGTACATGTACCACAAATGTAGATGTTAGAGTGGTTCACCATTGCACTCATCACATTTGGGTTATCTGCTTGCAGGTAGCCCTCAGTCGGCCTGATTATCAAAGTCTTGGTCCTGCGTTGGTTGCTGTCTCATCTTCCATGACGTCAGGTAGTCAGGGGTATAAAGCATGCAGCCGACGCCATTACATCAGTTTTTTTTTGCCCCAGGTGTCAGGTGCCCCCATAACGGGAAGCAATTATATATATCCAAGGTTACAACTCCAACAAAAAAGAAAATACACCAAAAAGCATTAAACATAGCAAGCAAGAACAGAGGTATAACCAATAGAAGTCAGGGGGCTGGAGGGAGGGTAACCAGGACTGCAACAGTGAATACAACAGAACATCTACATTTGTGTTAAGTGTACACAACTGTACTATGCTCTTCATGTTTCACAATTGCAGGCATCACGTTTGGGTAGATTCCCAAAGCTAAGGATGGGAGGAGGAAATTAGACAGCATAAGGACCAGCTATAAGGCCCTGCAAGACTGCAGTGGCAAAGCCAGCTCTGGATTTAGAGAAAACTGGCAAACGGTAATGCTTGGTAAAAGTATGTACAGAACTCCAGGTAGCACCTTCTAGGATGTTCCTGGTAGGGACGACTCTGAGAAAGGCTGTAGAGGCAGATTCAGCCCAGGTTGAATGTGGTTTTATCTGTTGTGGGATAGGTTTTCCATGGTGTTTATAGCAGAAATGAATGCAATGGCCTATCCATTTAGAAATGGCTTGCTTTGAAATGGCCTTCCCCTCTGCCCCTGCAGCAAATGCCACCAATAGCTGTTCAGATTTCCTGAGAGGTTTAGTCTTATCCAAGTAAAACCCAAGTTGTCTGTACAGATCTAAGGAGTGCAGTATCCGTTCCCCTTTTTTCTGTGGATTAGAAAAGAAGGTTGGCAAATGAATGGACTGATTAACTGCCACACTGGATACTACCTTGGGCATGAAGGAGGGATTGGTCCTGAGGGACACCCTCTCCGCATGAAAGATGATGAAAGGCTCCACTGTCATGAGGGCCTGTAATTCAGACACCCTTCTAGCTGAAGCGATGGCTAAAAGAAATACTGTTTTCCAAGAAAGGAATTTCAACTCTGCATTTGCAGTTGGCTCAAAAGGAGGTAGAGTGAGTTTTTCCAATACAAAGTTAAGGTCCCAGGCTGGAGTAGGGACTCTCCTGGGTGGTGTTAAGTTTTCGGCACCTCTGAGGAACTGCTTGAGCAGTGGATGAGAGAAAAGAGGGGTGGTTCTGTGTTGCAATGAGCGGAAATGGCTGAGGCATGAATTTCGATGGAGGAAAAGGAAAGGCCCTTGTGAAGCATCTCAGTTAAGTATTGAAGAATCTGAGGTAAAATGGGCGCTATTGTGCTCAACCCCTGAGTTTGGTTCCAGGAACAGAATCTTTTTCCATTTTTCAGCATAAGATTTTCTAGTACTAGGCCTCCTTGCCTCCAGAATGACATTCAATACTTGTTTATTGAGGGATGGTAATGGAGAGATCAGGTAATTAGCCAGGCTGCCAGGTTCAGTGTTTGAAGCTGAGGGTGCAGAATCTGGCTCTCCTGCTGGGACAGCAGGGTAGGGGTCTGAGGCAGGTGCCATGGTGCCAGCAGTGACACACTGCGCAAGAGGGGGTACCAGTGTTGGCGTGGCCAGTCTGCTGCAATTAGTATCATCCTTGGTTTGTCCTGTTTGATCTTTAGTAGTGCCTTGGAGAGGAGAGGTAGAGGAGGAAAGGTATAAAGTGACAGATTTTTCCAGGTGAAGGACAGGGCATCCACTTTCCAAGCTTGTTTGTGCGGAGTCCTTGTGCAGAATTTGTCCAATTGGTAGTTCTGGGAGGGGGGGGGGGGCAAACAGGTCTATATCTGGGTTCCTCCACCACATAACAGTGGTGGTGTCCGTCTTTAATATTCATTGTCCTGGAAGAATCTGGTCCTTGAAGGCTGTCAGAGCATTCTGTACAGCTAACATTTCTTTTTGATTGATATGCAGGTGCATTTGACTTGGGTTCCATTTGCCCTGAATGCACTTCCCTGGCAAGTGAGCCCCCCATGCATAGTCTGATGCATCTGTTGTTAGGGTTTGTGTGGCAGGGGGTATAGTGAATGGCAGTCCCTTGTTTTGCTGGCAGGCCTCGGCCCACCAAAGGAATTCTAACTGTAGGCAAGGTATGATAGAAATCATTGCCTCTAGATCCTGAGAATGTTGACACCATAGGCTTTTTAGATACCCTTGTAGTTTCCTCATATGCAGTCGTGCATATGGAATTAGGAGAACACAGGAGGCCATGAACCCCAAGGCTTGCAGTATTAGTCTTGCAGATAGCAGGGTCTTTGTGGCCATTAGTTTGAAGCACGCTGTCAAATGAACTTGTTTCTCTGGCGTGAGGAAAGTCATCTGGGATGCTGTGTTCAAGCTTGCTCCCAGGAATACAATCTGTTGGCAGGGTACAAGATGTGATTTCTTTTCGTTTATGGTGTACCCCAGAGAAGTTAGCACCTTTTGTACAAATGCCAGATGATTCAAAAGATGTCCTGGCTTTCTGCCTGAATTAGACAATCATCCAGGTATGGGTATATTTGAATATTTCTTTGCCTGCAAAATGCAATGACTGGAGCTAGGCACTTTGTGAATACCCTGGGCGCAGTAGATAAGCCAAAGGGCAGTGCAGAGAACTGATAGTGCATGTAGCCTGCTTTGAAGCATAGGTATCTTCTGCAAGATTCCCAGATTGGGATGTGCAGGTAGGATTCCTTTAAATCCAGTGTTGCCAACCAGACATCCTTGCCTAGCATAGGAAGCAACTGGTGATGAGTTAACATCTTGAATTTTGGGATCACCAAAAAAGTGTTTAGGATAGAGAGATCCAGGATAGGACGTCAGGAGTTGTCTTTTCTGGGCACCAGGAAAAGTCTTGAGTAGAAACCTTGTCCCTTTTCCTCTTCTGGGACAGTATGAATAGCCTTTATGCTTAAGAGAGAGAGTACTTGCTTTTGAGCCTCTGCTCAATGGTTTGGGTGTAGATCTGGCCAACTGTTTGGGGTTGGTAAAGTTTGGAAGTGGAATCTGTATCCTTGGGACACTATATTTAAAACCCATTTGTCCTGGGTAATGAGTTCCCAGTTTTTTGCCTGCAGAGCAATCTTTCCCCCTAAAGGAGCAGTCAGTTGAGAAGGGCTTGGCAGTTTTAAAGTTAAGTCATTGAGATAGTTCACCATAAGGGGGGAGTCTTACTACTTACTGCTTTGGAAGTGGGAGCCCCCCACTGCTTAGTCCTGTGAGTACCTTGGGAGTGAAGTCTGGGTGTTCTGCTCGTTCTGGGTTTGGAATGAGAAGGCCTGGAAGGAACTGGAAAGGACCACTTCTTAGAGGGCCAATGCCTACTAAATCTGGGAGGCTGTACTTGCAGGAAATCTTTAACAGTTTGCATAGCTTTAGCTTTTTTCTCCATCTTTTTAAGTACTACTACTGCTTTGTTGTCAAACAGGCGGTCCTGGTTTAAGGGAGCATCCAGCAATTTAGCTTTAACATGATCTGGCAAAGATTGCTCCTTAAGCCAAGCATGCCTTCTAAGTACAGACGCAGTGACAGCAGCCCTGCAAGATGCCTCTAGTGAATCAAAACCACATTGCAAAGTATGTTTTCCAACTTGTTCAGCAGAATGTATTAAATCCTGTAAATCCTTATTTTCCACACAGTCGGGTATCAAAATTTTCTGTTTAAACAATCCAAAAATATGCTGCTGATACTTTATCATATGAAAATGGCAGTTTAAGGCCCTAATGGCCAAGGCTGCAGAAGTGTATAGCTTCTTACCCCATCTATCCAGTGCCCTGGAATCTCCATCAGAGGGGGTAGGATTTTTGGCAGTAGTAGACAATGCCCTTGGGTCTCTGTGAAATGGTCTCAGAATCTGCAGTAGGGTTTTTAAAGAGGAACTTCTGAGAGTCAGGAACCCTGTAATATCTATCTGGTTTTCTGGGAGCAGGAGGTAAGGAGTCAGGGGACAAGCTAGATTTCGAAAAGGCATCATCAACAATGTCCAGTACAGGGGGGAATAACTAAAGGCTTGTGTTGGGGCAGGAGTAAGAAATCCCTAAGCCTCTTTTTAGAATCAGAGTAATCCTGGCTTTCCCCGTGAAAATGCTCCCTAAGAGTATGCAAGGTTTCACCAAAAGAGAAATCCTCTGGAGGGGAAGCAGAGGGAACAGAGTCCTCTGCATCAAAATCCTCATAAGTAGATAAGGGTAAATCCTGGTAATCAGAGGAAACAGAAAATTCAGAATCCTGGTCAGAAGTATCATAAGCAAATTCAGTCCAAGGTCTCTTAGAGGGGGAAGGTTGGCTTCCCCTGATTAAAGTAATACGGTCTTCAGCCATTCTTATAATTTGTTTTTAGGCATAGATGCCTTAACATGCGGTCTGGGCGTCAGTTTTCTAGGCATGGATAGAGTTTCAGGTCTTGACGATGAAGATGGCATTGGTTTAATATGCAAGTCAGTAGGCCTGAATACACCCCCAGAAGCCGATGCCTGCACAGCAGCTCCGGACCCATCCAAGGTAGATATCTCCGCAGGTTCAACAGTTGAAGCATCTCGCAGCATACCGGACTCCGAATGGGTCTCAGTAGAGGCCAGCGAATCTGCAGTAGCGGGTATCAGGGGCTGCGAAAGTGCCTCACTGAGTACTGGCGAACTGGCGATTAGCTTAGTAGAAGTGTCGTCGGCAGCTTTGGACCTAGGCGGCCTGTGTCTGTCTTTTTCTTTGTGTTTTTTCGGAATGTCTGTAGTTGGGTGGCTTACCGAAGCCATATCTGGGTAATTGAACAAAGTACCAAAATATTTAGAAGCGTAAATATAGAGACGATGAATAGTTTGTTGTTTAAATAAGGCATAAAACAGACAGCGAGGTACGTTGTGGTCAGGGCATAGGCAAGGAATACAGTACGAATTAAAATCTTTATGAGGTATTTGCTTTCCACAAGAAATACAATTATTGACTTTTACTGACATCGGTTTAGAGCAAGAAAAAGTTTCCCCAACGGGGTACTGAAACTCAAAAACGAAAATTTCAGGAGTTGGCCGACCGGCACTTGCAAAATACTTCTGTTTCAGGCACCACACAGCAAGAAAGACTGATGTAATGGTGTCGGCTGCATGCTTTATACCCCTGACTACCTGACGTCATGGAAGATGAGACAGCAACTCACGCAGGACCCAAGTCTTTGATAATCAGGCCGACAGAGGGCTACTGCAAGCAGATTACCCAAATGTGATGACTGCAACAGTGAAACACAACAACATCCTAGACATTTTTGAAAAGTATAAAAAAGAAATCTGGACATGGGGAAAGAAAGAGATTTTATATAATTCAGTATTTATTTAAAGGAGAAAGCCAATTTAATTAATACAGAGAAAGTAGCCACAAAGATATTCAAAGAGAAATACAGGCAAAGCTACCCAGATATGGAAAATTTCACCATAACAATATCGCAAAGATGGAATGTGGAGAAGAAAACTAGAAAAGCAGAAGTTAAAGAAATAGAAGGTGAAGTTATGGAGTATCTGTGGGTTGAATGTAGAAAGTCTAACACAGACTACATCACAGCATGATGCAGTGAGTCCCCAAAGTAAGGAGAAGCAGGAAGATCAGGAGACATAAGAAGAAGAAATATGGAGATGGGGAAAGGAAAAGATATGTAATATGGTGTAATATTTATCAAAGGAGAAGGCAAAACTAACCAATACAAAAAGAGCAACACCAAAGATATTTGAAGAGAAATACAGGCAAAGGAATCCGAATATGGAAAACCTTACAATACAAAAAAAAAGAAGATAAAGAGGAAACCTAGACAAGGAGATCAGTAATGGAGAAATTAAAGAAATAGAAACTGAGGTTATGGAGTACCTGTGAAGTGAAGGATTCAGTGTAGAAAATCTAATGCAGAAAGCACCACAACAGGATAGAGTAATGGATATCAGAAAATCTAATTCAGAAAGCACCACAACAGGATAGAGCAATGGATATCAGAAAATCCAATTCAGAAAGCACCACAACAGGATAGAGCAATGGATATCAGAAAATCTAATGCAGAAAGCACCACAACAGGATAGAGCAATGGATATCAGAAAATCTAATTCAGAAAGCAGCACAAGAGGATAGAGCAATGGCTGGGGGAACCAGTGGAAAAGGAAGTAATTGGTCAGGTGCCAGATCAAGATGTCTTGGAGCCTTCCACACCAAACCAGTATAAGCATTCACTTAAAGCTAGACAGCAAAGGAAGGAACAGGAGACTGCGCAAACTCTGATGCTGTCATTGTTGAGGAGCGATAGGCCAGTGAGTTCCCATATTACAGAGAAACAGATGGCAAAGATGTTACAGAACTTTCTATAGAATGCCCACAGGAGGTGGAAAACAAAGGATGTGACCTCAGTCTGGAAGAAAATAAACTAAGAGAAGAGTTGCTTGATTTAATGGACATAGATATATTAAAATTAATGAAAAAATAGACTGCAATTAAGACAAGTGGTGTCACTGTTAGAAGATTATAGAAGTGGGAACAGATCAACAATAAGAAAGTTAGATGTGATAAAAGCAACGCGCAGTATTAGAAAAGATCTATCTTGTACCATCGCAAATAATAAATTAAAGTTTCAGCACAGGCTGAAAACCTTAGAAGATACACAGATAAATCTAAAGTAAAAGTACGAAATAGGCAATTTAGTGATGACCCAAAATAGTTTTACAGAGAATTGGGAAACAAGGTAAAAGGAATTGAAAGACCGCCAAAAAAAAGAAGCATCTATGAAGATCTTGTGCAACACAACAAAGATGCTAAATGGATAAAAGAAGTAAAAGAAAGAATAAGAAGTTTAAAGGTACAGGATATGAAATGGGATGAAGTAACAGCCAGAGAGGAGAGAGTGAAACAAAGTTAAGAAAAGTCTCTAACTGGAAAATCTCAGTCCCAGATGCAGTGCCTAACTTTTACTTAAAAGTATTAGCATCTTTGCATGAAGACCTAGCCAAGAGTAAGAACGATTTATTTTCACAAGCTGAACAGACACCAGCCTGGCTAACAACAGGAAAACAATGCTCCTACTTGAGTGAACTTGCAAGCTACCCCAAAAATTATAGATCAATAACTTGCCTTCCGATGACGTATGAACTATAAATTCTGTCAGCATCAATTCCTGTATATAGTCATTTAGAAGAAAACTCAATTATGGCAGTAAAACAAAATGGCAATAAAAGAAAGTCATATGGAACAAAGAATTTATTAAAGTCATAGTACAGAACTGTAAAAAGGGGAAGAATCTAAGTACGGCATGACTTAACAAAAAAACATTTGATAGTATCCCATATTCATGGATAAAAGTGTGCTTAAAAATGAATAAGGTTCATCCTGCACTGATCGACTATGTTACAGTGACCATGAAACAATGTCAGACCACTCTGCAATTAAATCATGATAAAGAACAAATTATTATGCCAGGGATAACATTTCAAAGGGGGATATTCCAGGCTGACTGTCACCACTGGTGTTCAGCCTTGTCCTTAAGCCATTAAGCTGTTTACTTAACACCTTAGGCCATGGCTATAATTTAGCTCCTAGAAAAAAACAACAGTCTAAAGACTTCTGTTTGTCGATGATTTAAAACTGTATAACTTATCAAATGAGTGACTTGAAACCACAGCTGCAGGTTGTCACAATTTTTCAGATATTAGAATGGCATTTGGCCTTGATAAATGTGCAAAAGCAACCTTTAAAGCAGGAAAACTGCAGCACCAGGATAACATCAGTTTGGGAAAAGAATGCGATATAGAAGGACTTCAGCAAGACTGAGTGTATAAATATTTGGGAATTGATGAAGAATTGGCAACAAAACATGAGCAAATGCGAGTAAAACTTAGTAAGGAATATTTTAGAAGACTTAACTTAATCCTGAAAACAGCATTGATGTCTGGGAACAAAATCCAAGCTATAAACCAATTTGCTCTTCCTGTCCTAACTCACAGTTTTGGAATGACTGATTGCCCCCAAAATGTGTTGGATAATTAGACAGGAAAACAAGAAGGATGCTTCACCAAACGATCTACAAAAATCAGTGCATACCAAGATTATATATTCCCCATTCTGAAGAAGGGATGGGCCTCCTTAAAACTGATTACATGTACAGATCTGCAATCGTGGGGCTCCACACATCTGCTGACCTCACAAGACCTAAACATAGTGAAAATTTTGAAACATGAGGAAAATAAATCTAAGATGACTTCCCTGCTTAACTTAGCAGAAGCATTTCAGTGTCAAGCAGGAATGGAAATCAAACCAGAAGTAGATAAAAAAATCAGGCAGCAACTGAATGTGCTAAAAACAAAAAAAAAAGAATATAAGGTGAAGGATCAGATGAGAAGGCAAGAAATGTGGAAAATGCATAAATATAGAAAACTTCTGGAAGAACCTCATGTTGATCAGGAACGCAGGAATGGTTAAGGAGAGGTGAATTAAAACCAAGAGATGAAAGGTTAATGTTGGTGGCCCTAGATATTGGGCTACATATACACTGGTTTACAAAGTCCACTGAACATGAGGGAAAAACAGATAAATGTAGGTAATGTAAAACCGAATTGAGAACAGTCGCACACCTCGTTGCTGGTTGTGACATACTAATGGTATAAGGACTGCATATTGAAAAGCATAATAATGTGGCAAAACTGTTGCACTGGGGATTGTGCATACATTTTGGTACTGAAGTGGTTGAAAAACACTGGAAACATGAGCCACAAAACATCATAGAAAATGATGATGTCTACATCGTATGGGAATCACAATTCAAAATATAGACGCTAGAAAACTTGATACAGTGGCCCACGAAAAGACAAAAGTAGCAGATAGTCTATGGTAGTTTACTTTGGCTGTTTTATGTTAAAAATAGATGTCTAATTGATTTTTTACTTGGACTATAACTAGCTTTTTAAGAGTCAATTAAGTAATTATAGAAATGATTAGAATCACATGACTTTTGATTTTAATTTAAACAGTGCTTGAGAGTAAATGAACTTTGATGAAGTTTGTATCACAAATCAAATGAAAAGCGCTTCATATTTATTGTTTTTAAGTGAATACATTACGGTCTTTGCTATTAATTTGTTTCCAGAAGCTGGTTTATCGTGTTTACATTAACAGAATATGTGGGAAAGACAGATGCATCTCCCAGAGATTGCTGCTCCTCTGGAAAAGCTCCCACTCCATGTGAAGCAGAGCTCCTCAATGACCCTTTTCAAGCACAACCGTGACAACTAAATGGGTGACTGTAAATTCACCCCAGGGGTGGCAACCATGTCCCTAATGGACAGGGCCAGTCGGTACTCATCAAAGAATGGCACTACTAACAATGGCCATCTAACTATGGTCAATAATAATACCTGGGTTATTACACGGCTAGACTGTAAAAGCCCTAGGGGCCATTAGCCTACTAACCTCCTATGAACCTTTGAGATGGAAACTAGTTGTATGTGGCCAAATTCATGATGCATTTCACACTGAGGATAAAATGAGCACAGACTCTCAGATTCCATAAAATAGTAACTTCAACAAACAGATTCAAACTATACTTCACATTCAAACATGCACAATAGTCTATCAAGATACAAAATTAAAAGCATTCGGAATTAAATACCTTTGATTATGTTCTAAATTTGGGAAAAAGACAAATTAAAAAGCTTTAAGACTTTTGAGGTTTTTAATCCCATTTTAGCAGTGATGAGCTCAAGCCTCATCCTACAGCACAAAGATATTTGTGAAACACGCTCATAGCTTTAAAATGTTTTACATAATGACACGAACAGAAATATACACACTCTCTCTCTCTCTCTCTTATGGCAGAGTGAAGTATCTTAACACTTTTTAAAGCAATTCATTCAGTGGGACACAAACTTGCGCGGCAGCACATTCACATCCATAAAACACTTCCTGCTCCTACCTCTTTCTCTAGAGCTGGTAGTAAATGGGCAGATAAAACTCCATGAACTACAAAATACTTATGATTTTGTCTCCCCATTCACAACTCTTCAATCTGCTCTTTTTGTGACATCTATATCTCAAACACAAACTTGTTATGATCACAGACCTACTCTTAATCTTCCATATTATGTACTTACCTTTCTATAGCTTAAATGTTTTCTGACTTGCTGTAGAAATCAAGCAGATTGTTTTAACCAAGCAGAAACTTCCACATCAACAGCCTGTTAGCTAAACCAAATACTTCATATTTCTATCAAGAAAACTTTGAAAATTACATCTACAGCAAGATGTTACACAAGTTGCATTTAAAAACTCACATCACTGCACATCAGGATAACCACATCGCTGCTGCACATCATTAGGATAACCACATCGCTGCACATCATCAGGATAACCACATCACTGCACATCAGGATAACCACATCGCTGCTGCACATCATCAGGATAACCACATCGCTGAACATCATCAGGATAACCACATCGCTGCGCATCATCAGGATAACCACATCACTGAACATCATTAGGATAACCACATCACTGCACATCAGGATAGCCACATCGCTGCACATCATCAGGATAACCACATCGCTGCACATCATTATGATAACCACATCACTGCACATCATCAGGATAACCACATTGTTGCACATCATTAGGATAACCATGCCTTTGCACACCGTCAGGATAAGTACAGTGCGTCTCCAACTTCATTGCCCTCTTCTACTACACCTCTGGTCTCCTCTACTCCATCACCAATTAACACTCTCTCTTCACCCACCCCACCTTCTACAAATGCTTCTCTTTTACCACTCATTTCATTCGTATCTCAAAATTAAACCAACCCTGTTAAACACCCTAAATGAGTCAGTACTCATCAGTACTGTGACATCTATCCTACTGCCTAGTCATTTATGTAACTATATCTGTGTGGACATCAGTACTGAGGCCTGACTATTTTATGTGTAGTTACCATCTCCTATGTAACTATATCGGTGTGGACATTAGTACTGAGGACTGACTATTTTACATGTAGTTACTATCTCCTATGTAACTATATCTGTGTGGACATTAGTACTGAGGCCAGACTATTTTATGTGTAGTTACTATCTCCTATGTAACTATATGTGTGTGGACATCAGTACTGAGGCCGGACTATTTTACGTGTAGTTACCATCTCCTATGTAACTATATGTGTGGACATCAGTACTGAGGCCGGACTATTTTACGTGTAGTTACTATCTCCTTATCTATGTGTGGACATCAGTACTGAGGCCGGACTATTTTACGTGTAGTTACTATCTCCTTATCTATGTGTGGACATCAGTACTGCAGCCGGACTATTTTAAGTGTAGTTACTATCTCCTTATCTATGTGTGGACATCAGTACTGAGGCCGGACTATTTTACGTGTAGTTACTATCTCCTTATCTATTTTGCCACTGTAAAATTTAGCTAAATTGCATTCTGCCTGACATTGTACAACTTGAAGATTTTGATTTACTGGAACTTTTCTCCCTGGGCTTCTGCTGAAAATGGACCTTTGTGCCCAGTTGGACTTCTTTGGTCAACAAATGTAAAATGAAATAAATAAATAAAATATATTTGACTTGTCTAATGAAACATAAATAACATCTGACCAACATGTGTTTATTGTCGTAATTTACTGTAAGAAAGTTTGTTTGTATTGCACAGCTTATAAACAAAGGAATTTTATTTAGATTTATGGGTGTCTATATTGTCCCCCTTTTAAATCAGCCCTCATTAGGCCAGTCATTGAATATAATGTCCCCTCTGGCATGTATCTGTCCAGACACATGCAACTGCTATGCCCACAGAGATACCTTACTAAAAGGATATAAAGCTTAAACATGTCCTACATGGACTGACTCAAGGCTGTGTCACTATCCTCAGTATCCTACAGACTGCCAAGAGAAGACCTGTACCTCGCATACAAGGCATCCTCAGGATCCATTACTGATGGACTTACTGTGCATCAGAAAGTCAAATGGCATCAGAAATACTTGGTCTAAGCATCTAAACCTCTTCTGCATCATTAACAGGACAGTTTGAAGGAAAAGGTATATCCTTGCAGATGATACAGCTGCTGTGGAACAGACTCCCCATCCACATAAAACAAAGTTCATTCCTGTCCATATTCAAAAGCAAATTAGGTCTATGGATGGGAAACAGAATATTTACCACAGGACTGCCACCTGTATTACTAATGGACAGAGGCAGCTCCTAAATGCTTTATCCCATACATGGATCCCATCAAATTATCTAGGGCATCATCCCAGTTATTCTCATTAGGTGTTAATATACAAGTATCAACCATGGGTCGGGTAAGGCCAATCTACAACCAACTGGGATAAGTTATTTTAAGCACAAAATGGGAAATTGGCTAGACTTAAAATGGCCTGCACAGACAGCTAGCATAGTGCTTACCAAATAACCCTGCCCCTTGGTTAGAAATATCTACAAAGACCCTAACTCAAGCGTAGGGACAAAGCCTGGAAAATCTGACAATAACACAACACCCGAAACTGGGAAAACCTTTTCTGAACTTGGGAATAAAGCAAAAAAACAGGTCAAATCAGACAAAAAAAACTATATTTCCTTACAGGGGAAATACAGCAACAACCCACAAAAATTATGTGCTGCAGTGAACATCATCCTCCAGCCTGGAAAAGCCACTACACCACCACCAAACATCGAAGGCCCTGAACAAAACATAGCCTCAAACTTCAATAACTATTTTACCTCCTATATACTGAAACTAGTGAATAACATGTCGCCCACTACCCAACCACTACCCCCCAAAAAAACAAATCAACTCTCCCCCTTCTCACCAAAACCAGTACCAACATCAACCATTCAAAAATTCCTAGCTAAACTTAAACCAAATACCCTTGCCACCAACAATCTACTAGCCAAATATCTCCAAATTGCATCCAAAGCCATTGCCTACCCCATCTCCCTACTCATAAATAGGTCCATTTCAATATGCACCATTCCATCCTTGTGGAAAACCTCCTATATCATCCCCCCTCCACAAGGGCGGCCCATCTAATGACCTTTCCAATTACAGCCCCATCGCGATCCTATCCCCCATATCTAAAATCTTGGAAAAATGTATCCACCACCAACTCCTCACCCACCTACTAACCAACAACCTACTATCTAAAACCCAGCATGGATTCAGACCATCCCGTACCACTAACACTGCCCTAATTAACTTCTCCAATGCTATAAACTCGCACAAGAATCACGGTAAACTAGTTTCCACCACTTTTCTAGATCTATCCAAGGCATTCAACACAGTTTCCCATAACAAACACCTTATCTGCCTCTCTGAGCTCAGCCTTGATAACCCATCCCTAGAATGGTTTAATAACTACCTAAGAAACCGTTCAGAATCTGGCAAATGGGCCAACTCCCTATTACCCTCCACATCTGGGATCAATTGTTGTGCTCTTTTGGGGTTGTTTGGGAGAAGGGAATTTTGTAACCCTTGGATATTATGGACCATACCTATGCATCTTCTGTTATTTGTCTGCCAGGATTTTGGGTACAGTGATAGGTTGCCCAGCTGTCCACCTCTGGAGGCAGTCTGGAGCAGATTATCAGGGGTGCTGGAAGGGCCTAGCAGAGAAAGTATCCCTGCCACCCTGCTGCGGACCCCCACTGCCACAAGACCAGGGCCTCCCGTTATTTCCCCCTCTGCCCCTGGGGGAATTTTCTCCAAGTGTGTCAGGCGAAGCTCCCTGGGATTTCCGGAACCACAGCATACCACTCTTCTGACCTTTGGGGTAAGGTCTCAAGGGAGTAGAAAAACATACTCCCACAGCAGAGAGAGACTTGCCATCTCGAGACTTGCCATCTCATTCACACCTGCTAAGAGTCTCTTTTACTTGAGGCCCGAACAAAGAAGAGCCATCAAAGGGGGTGTTAATAAAGGTGGACTTGAAGGGCTCCGCAAGTTGACATAGGTACATCCAGGAGTGTCTCCACAGAGCAACTCCTGCGCCTGCAGCCCTAGTCGCTCCATCTGCCGTGTAAGAAATCAGGCACATGCAGGAGTTAACGATGGAGGTCAAGGTAGCAAGCCGGTTAGCTGGCTTGTTAGCTGCTCCCCTAGCTGTAGGATCCTGAGGGGTCTCTCCTAATGCCTTGAGGAGATCCCTCTGAAATCTCGTAAAGTGTGATAAGTAGTTCAGCGACCAGAGTGTAAAGGCCACTGATGAAAAAGTACAGTTTTGTACCTACCATAAATGTAGATGTCCGAGTGCTAATACAGCTGCAGTCATAACAGATGGGTTCTCCTGCCATCAGGCGGGTCCTCGGTCGGCTGAATTCCAAAGTCTAGGTCCGGCGTCGGTTGTCGTCGCTTCTTCCCTGACGTCAGTGTGACAGGGGTATAAAAGAACCAGCAGACACCATTTTCTTCAGTTTTTCTTGCCCCAGATGTCAGGTGCCCCCAGAAGGAAGGCAATATATATATAATTATGTAATAATGCAATGCAATATAATCAAAAAACAGTAGTTGCAAGCAAATACACCATAAAAGAATACCCCTAGAGGGGAAGGACGGAGGGAAACCTGGACTGCAGCTGTATTAGCACTCGAACATCTACATTTATGGTAGGTACAAAACTGTACTATGTTCATCGTGCATACAGCTGCAGTCATAACAGATGGGTAGAATCCCAAAGCGAAGAAAAGGGTGGTAGGCACTAGGTGGAACTAGGAGGAGCCAAAATGCCCTGCAAGACTGCAGTGGCAAAGCCTGCTCTAGATTTGGAGTATAATGGTAGGTTGTAGTGCTTGGAGAAGGTATGCACAAAACTCCAAGTGGCTGCTTCCAAAATATCCTTGGTAGGAACTCCTCTGAGGTAGGCTGCAGAGGCGGCTGTGGCCCTGGTGGAATGAGTTCTAAGGCCTGTAGGTACAGTCTTGCCATGAAAGGAATAGCAAAAGCGTATGCAGTGGGCTATCCATTTTGAGATTGTCTGTTTGGAAATTGGCTTTCCTTGAGCTCCTACCGCACAGGCCACAAAGAGCTGTTCTGATTTTCTGAAAGGTTTTGTTGTCCAAATAACGCAGTTGTCTGTGAATGTCCAAGGAATGTAGCAATCTCTCCCCTTTATTTTGAGAATTAGGATAGAAAGTAGGTAAATGTATGGCCTGATTTAAAGCTACCCTGGATACCACTTTAGGCATAAAGGACGGGTTGGTTCGTAAGGAAATTCTGTCCTGATGGAAGATGATAAAAGGCTGGACAGCCATGAGAGCCTGTAGTTCTGAAACTCTACGAGCTGAAGTGATAGCCAGAAGGAAAGCTGTTTTCCAGGACAAATATTGCAAATCTGATGAGGCAGCTGGCTCAAAAGGAGGCAAAGTCAGTTTTTCCAGAATGAAATTAAGATCCCAAGCAGGTATTGGTTGTTTCCTTGGAGGTCTTAAGTTCTTAGCCCCTCTGAGGAACTGTCTTAAGAGAATAAAGTTGGATCAGTGTTGTATTCTGCACAAATGGCTGAGGCATGGATTTTGATGGAGGAGAACGAAAGTCCACTGCTTAGCAGTTCAGCCAAATATTGTAGTATTTGAGGTAAATTCAGTTTTCCAGGGTTCTGGTCCTTTTTCTCATTCCAGACACAAAAACGTTTCCATTTTGCAGAGTAAGCTTTTCTAGTTGATGGCCTTCTGGCCTCCAAAATGACATCCTGCACCTCCTTGGAGAGTAGGGCCTGCTGTGATGCTAAGGAATCTTCCATGCGGCTAGGTTGAGTGTTTTTAGCTGACTGTGAAGAGTTTTGAAGCTGTGCTGAGTCAGAAGTAGAGGCATTAGAGGCAGGGTCCATGGTGGGGAATGCGTCAGGCTCCTCAGGAGTGGGTACCAGTGTTGCCTTGGCCAGTCCGGAGCAATGAGAATCATCTTTGGTCTGTCTGCTCTGGTCTTCAATAGGACTTTGGGCAGCAGAGGAAGAGGCGGGAAGGCATAAACGGTCATTTATGTCCAACTGAAAGAGAGCATCCACTCTCCAGGCCTTTGGATGGAAGATCCTTGAGCAGAATTTTGTTAATTGATGATTTTTGTGGGAGGCAAAGAGATCTATGTCTGGCCTTCCCCATTCTTGGGTTATTTCTGTAAAAACTGTTGGATGCAACTTCCATTCTTGTGGATCTGTCATATTTCTGCTTAGGTTGTCTGCCAGTGTGTTTTCCTTGCCTGGCAAGAACTGTGCTTGTAGTTCCATTTGTAAGTCCATGGCCATGTTCCAAAGTGACATGGCCAGTCTGCATAGGGGATAAGAATGTGTTCCTCCCTGCTTGTTTATGTACCACATAACTGTGGTGTTGTCCGTTCTTATCAATAGTTGACCTGGTTGTAGAAGGTTATTACTGCTAGCATTTCTTTTTGATTGATGTGAAGGTGCTTTTCTTTTTGGGACCATTTGCCCTGAATGCACCGGTCTGTCATGTGCGCCCCCCAGGCGTAGTCCGAGGCGTCTGTTGTGATGACTTGATTTGCTTGAGGCTTGCTGAATGGAAGACCTGTGTTTGTTTGACATGCTTGAGCCCGCCACAGAAATTCCTTTTGCAGACATGGAATTAGTGGTATTATTGTTTCCAAACTGTGGCTGTGTTGAGACCATATGTTTTTTAGGTACCATTGTAGTTTTCTCATATGCAGCTTTGCACATGGGATTAGTAAGATGCAAGATGCCATGAATCCCAGAGCCTGCAGGATTTTCCTTGCAGTCAGCCTGGTGCAATTTGCCAGTGTTCTGAAATATTGAATTAGTTGCCCCTGCTTCTCTGGCGTGAGGTAGGCCATCTGGGTGTTTGTGTTCAAATTGGCACCCAGGAAAATTATCTTCCGAGAGGGTATTAGCCTTGATTTCTCTTTGTTGACTGTGTATCCCAGAGAGTTTAATAACATTATTACATAAGCCAGATGTTTCAGAAGAATGTGCTTGCTGTCCGCTTGGATCAGGCAGTCGTCCAAATAAGGGTATATTTGTATCCCTTGAAGTCTGCAGTAGGCAATTACTGATGCCAGGCATTTCATGAATACTCTGGGCGCAGTAGATAAGCCAAAGGGCAATGCAGAGAATTGATAATGGGTTGAACCTGCAAGAAATCTGAGGTATCTTCTGCAATTTTGTCTGATTGGGACATGCAGGTATGCCTCCTTGAGGTCCAATGTTACCAGCCAAGACTCCTTGCCCAACATGGGAAGAAGTTGCTGTAGAGTGAGCATCTTGAATTTTGGTACGAGTAGGAATGTGTTTAGGATGGAAAGATCCAAAACAGGTCTCCAATCTTTTCCCTTCCTTGGCACCAGAAATAGCCTGGAAAAAAAACCTTGACCTTGTTCGTGTGTAGGTACCTCTTGAATAGCTTTCATGTTTATAAGATCTGAAATTTGCTTTTGTGCCTCTGCCCTTTGATTGTGTGGCAGGTTTGGCATGCCTCTCATTTTTGGAAGGGTATGAAAATGGAATTTGTAGCCTCTGTTTATAATGTCCAGGATACATTTGTCCTTTGTGACATGCCAATTTTTTGAGAATAGGGCCAACTTTCCTCCTAAGGGTGCTGCCATTTGAGACCTGGTTGGCATGCAAAGGGGAAAGTCATTGGGTTTGCTTTCTGAAAGATTGCGAGTTGTCCTCACCACCTCTTTGCGCAGGGGCTTGCCATTGTCTACCTCTGTACGATCCTTGTGATTGTCCTCTGCCCCCGTCCTCTGCCCCTCAGGTTCCTGTATCTGCCTCTTAAGGGTCTGTCTGTGGCAGGAAAGGACCAGTTTTTGGAAGGCCAATTTCTACTAAAACGTGGGGGTTGGACCTGCAGAAATTCTCTCACAGTTTGCATTGATTTAGCCTTTTCCTCCATTTTCCGTAATACTTCCTCAGCATTTGCCCCAAATAGTACATCCTTTGAAGAGGGGCGTCTAGTAATTTAGCTTTGACATGATCAGGCAAGGCTTGTTCCTTGAGCCAGGCATGCCTACGTATGACTGAACCTGTGACAGCAGCTCTACATGAGGCCTCTAGAACATCAAAACCACACTGTAAGGTAAGTTTACACACTTGTTCTGCACTATGCATCAAATCCTGCAACTCCTTCAAGTCTGGTTGTTCAGGTTGTGACATTTTACTTTTCAATTGAGATAACAGAAACTGTTGGTATTTTAGCATACGAAACTGACAGTTTAAGGCCCTCATAGATAAGGTAGCCGAGGTATATACCTTTTTTCCCCACCTTTCTAAGGATCTGGAATCTCTCTCAGAAGGCAATGGATTTTTGGCAATGGAGGCCTCAACTCCCTTGGGCCCCTGTGAGATGGTTTCTAGGTCAACAGCATGGCTTTTGTAAAGAAATTGGTGAGAGTCAGGAACCCTGTAGTACCCGTCAGGCTTAACTGGAGCTGGAGGTAGAGAGTCCGGGTTAAGGCAGGCCTCCGACTTGAATAATCCTGGCCTTCCCAGTGGAAGTGTTCCCTTAAGGTATGCAAAGTTTCCCCAAATGAGAAATCCTCAGGGGGTGATACAGAAGGAATGGACTCCTCTGCATCAGAATCTTCAAAGGGGGAGTAAGACTGTTCCTGATCATCAGCGTGTTCTGAAATAATGGAGCCCTGATCAGGGGGGGGGGGGGATCTTCCTCCACTCTGGGCCTTTTGTCCGGAGGTGCCCGAGAGCCTCTGATTAGAGTAATTAAATCCTCAGCCATTTTAAGCATCTGTTTCTTGGGCATGGGTCCTGGAGATGGGCCCTGTGTAGCTGGTCTCTTAGGGTGCATGGCTGCTTTAGACTTGGTGAAAGCTTTGATGGAGAAAGAAGAGGAATGTCTAAAGACACCTTGAGTGGAGGTGGACCTGTACACATTCTGTGATTCAACGCCAAGAGTGGCTTCGGTATCTGTAGTCGAGGTGTGGGCAGAGGAGCCTGCGACCTCGGGTACAGGAGACACCGCCAAAGAAGTGTTGTCGGTAATCAGGGGCTGCGTAGGCACCTCGCTGAGAACTGGACCACGTGTAATAGGCTTTGGCGTGGTGTCGGTAGAGGCCGCGGACCTCGAATGTCAGTCCTTGTCTTTGCGTTTTTTTAGACAAAACAAGAGTCGGAGTATCCAACGACATAGTATAGTTAAATGCTTTCCCAAAAAATGCTGGGCAAACTCCGCCCGATGCTTAATAGTGCGTTTGTTGAATGTAGCACAAAAGCGACAGACCGAGACGTCGTGGTCTGGGCCTAAACAAGGTATACAGAGGGAATGGAAATCCTTATGCGGTATTTGCTTCCCACAAGAAATACAATTATTAACTTTGTCTGACAACGGTCTGAGGCAAGAAAAGTTTCGCAAACGGGGTACTTAGCTTTTAAGACGACTTCGGTTTCCAAATTTTTCGTAATCTCAGGAGCTGGCCGACCGGCACTTGCGAACTGCTTCTGCTTCAGGCACTGCGCGGCAAGAAAGACTGGAGAAAATGGCGTCGGCTGGTTCTTTTATACCCCTGTCGCACTGACGTCAGGGAAGAAGCGATGACAACCGACGCCGGACCTAGACTTTGGAATTCGGCCAATCGAGGACCCGCCTGACGGCAGGAGAACCCATCTGTTATGACTGCAGCTGTATGCACGATGAACATCATACTTCCCATACCTGTCCATTATCCGGGACTCCTCGTTAGGTGGATGGACAGAAGAGGACGTTTCTGCAAGTTCCTTCTTGGTGGCTGCTGCCACCACCATAGCATCAACAGGCACACCTTTTGAAAGAAATTATGTCTTCAGGGGCAGTAACAAATTTGGTGTGCCTCTGTAGAACTGGTTCCATGGTTTCTGGAGAGCTCCATGTCTTTTGACTCACTACAGGTAAAAGTAGGTCAATAGGCAGAGACAACCAAGAGATGGAGGGTCGGGAACCAAAAGCTTCCAGGTACACGGACTCATCCTCAGAAGGGGCAAGGAACTTCGTTACCCCTCTGCCTAAGGATTTCCAGGATGCCTGAAAAAAAGAGACATCCTCAGAAGAGGACCGTGGGGACCCTTTTTCCAGGATGCCTGAAAAAGAGACATCCTCAGAAGAGGACCGTGGGGACCCTTCTGATTCCTCCAATCTGTGTCTGAGGTGACAGACTTGGGGGAGTCCAAATGCTTCCTTTTGCATTTTTTCTTCTGAGAAACCTCCTCTGAGGCATGCTCAGGGGATGTTTCAGAAGACATGGAGTCACCCCAATGGGGCATCCTGGGACATAAGTTCCCTACACTTGGGGCGGAGGGAGGTTCCTAGGTAGACACTGGTATAGAAGGGGAAGGAGGCAATGGAGCAGAGGGTGGAGCGGTCTCAGTAGACAGCACACTCATCACCTTGAAGGCACCACAGTTGCAGAGAGACTCCAGCTCCGAAGAACCTGGAGACCTCCTCCGAACCAAGGGCAATGGGTCCGAGGCCGATGTAGGCCGAGCTCACCTGCACCGAAGCACCGTGAGGGGGGGGGTCAGACAAGGGTCCGATGCCACTCCCCCCTCAGAACCGGCAAGAAAGCATCGCCCCCCAGATCCCTCAACAGACTGAGGTATCGAGGAGATCGGAGTGTTGGTCGGAACCAATAAACCTAGGGTTGTCAGATCAGACGGTTCCACCATCACGACTTCCATGCACTCTGGCTCCGAGCTGGATGTAGTCCGAGGAGGAATCTATGAAAAAATTGGTTGAGCAGACAGCACCACTTCCTTCTGGGCTGGGCTCGACAACAATTTAGCAAATACCGGTGTCTTGAGCAGCCTCTTCACCACCCTCTCAATGTCATCATCCGAAAGGCTCCTGGTTGACTGAGAGGAGTCTGCAGAACACTGGTGACTACCTGCCACAGATTGTAAAATGGGAGACTGTGGAACAGATCTCACCGGCTCCAAGGAAGGAGACCTAGATCTTTTGGGAGTCCGGGACAGCTCCGAGACTGCTGATGGAGCTGCCAGAGTCTTATCAGAGCCAACTGTCCACTCCAAAAACTCGGAAGACTTGTCTTTAGATTGGGTCGGAAAAGAGGACGGAGCTGACAAAGATGAGGGTTTATCGTTCTGTTTTCTTGCAGGCTGAGTTTCTCCAGACGCAGCTTCAAAAGGGGTTTTTAATAAACTTTGTAGAATAAGCTTGTTCTGTCTCTCCTGCAGGACTTGTGCACTAAAGCCATGACAAATGGAACACGAGTCCTGCAGGTGAACAGCACCTAAACAGTACACGCAACTCATGTGCCCATCTGTAAGGGACATTTTTTGGCGACACAAGTCGCATTTTTTAAACCTAATGGTTTTGGATCCTTGGACATGGTAATACACAAGCTAGCAAAAACTCACACTCAACTGACAAAAAACACAACTTTTTTTTTTTTTTTTTTTTAAACACAAGAGAAGGAAAGAGGAGGTAGCCTCCAAGTTAAACAGCTACTTCCCATAAGGAAAGAAGAGCCTCTAACGAAAATGGCTTCTCCTGAAAGTAGAATGGAGGGACAGAAAAAGGGGCAAGCCCTCTAACTTAAACGGGCTGCCGACAGGGATCACAAAGGCAAGGTAGGCCCACAGAAACGACGGCTACAACAAAAGCAACAAACAGCTGAAGGTTTTAGAGGGGGGGAAGCAGAATATAAGGAAAGTTATACTAACACTACCAGTATACTAAAAACTACCTGAAAATTGTCACAATATTCAACAATTAGCACAAGAAAAAAAGTACAGTTTTGTACCTACCATAAATGTAGATGTTAGAGTGCTCATACAGCTGCAGTCATAACAGATGGGTTATCCTGCAGTCAGGCGGGTCCTCGGTCGGCCGAATTCCAAAGTCTAGGTCCGGCGTCGGTTGTCATCACTTCTTCCCTGACGTCAGTGCGGCAGGGGTATAAAAGAGGCAGCAGACGCCATTTTCTTCAGTTTTTCTTGCCCCAGATGTCAGGTGCCCCCAGATGGAAGGCAAAACATAATATTATGCAAACATGCAATGTAGATAAATCAAAAACAGTAGTTGCAAGCAAATACACCATAAAGGAATACCCCAAATAGGTTGTATGATAAAGGTGTTTGTCATAAGGCCTGTCCTAAGAGGGGATGGAGGGACGGAAACCTGGACTGCAGCTGTATGAGCACTCGAACATCTACATTTATGGTAGGTACAAAACTGTTCTATGTTCATCGTGCATACAGCTGCAGTCCTAACAGATGGGTAGAATCCCAAAGCTAAGTAAGGGTGGTAGGCACTAAGTGGAACTAGGAGGGGCGAGGATGCCCTGCAGGACTGCTGTGGCAAAACCCGCTCTAGATTTTGAGAATAGTGGAAGGTGGTAGTGCTTGGAAAAAGTGTGCACTGAACTCCAAGTAGCTGCTTCCAAAATGTCCTTGGTAGGGACCCCCCTGAGGAAAGCTGCAGAGGTAGCTATAGCCCTGGTGGAGTGGGATCTGATGTATACAGGCACAGATTTTCCATGAAATGAATAACAAAAGCGTATGCAGTGGGCTATCCATTTTGAAATTGTCTGTTTGGAAATAGCCTTTCCTTGAGAACCTGTAGCATAGGACACAAAGAGCTGTTCAGATTGGCTTTGTTCTGTCCAAGTAATAGCAAAGTTGTCTGTGAATGTCCAAGGAATGTAGTAGTCTCTCCCCTTTGTTCTGTGGATTTGGATAAAAGGTAGGTAAATGAATGGTCTGATTCAAAGCTACACTGGATACTACCTTTGGCATGAAGGTAGGGTTGGTTCGTAAGGAAACTCTGTCCTGATGGAAGATGATGAATGGTTGCACAGCCATGAGGGCCTGTAGTTCCGAAACTCTGCATGCTGAGGTAATAGCCAGAAGGAAGGCTGTTTTCCATGACAAGTATTGTAGCTCTGTTGAAGAAGCCGGCTCAAAGGGAGGTAGGGTCAGCTTTTCCAAGACGAAGTTGAGGTCCCAAGCTGGGACTGGTGGTTTCCGTGGGGGTTTTACATTTTTTGCCCCTCTGTGGAACTGCCTTAATAGAGGATGTGAGAATAAAGGAGGATCTGTATTGTATTGTGCAGAAATGGCTGAAGTGTGGATCTTGATGGAGGAGAAGAAAAGGCCACTGTTTAACATCTCAGCTAGGTACTGTAAAATTTGAGGTATATTTATTACCCAAGGATCCTGGCCCTTTTCTTGATTTCAGGAACAAAATAGTTTCCATTTGGTGGAGTAAGCTTTTCTAGTAGAGGGTCTTCTGGCCTCCAAGATGACATCCTGCACCTCCTTGGAGAGGAGAGTCTGTTGGGAAATTAAGGTATTCTCCATGCAGCTAGATTTAGGGTTTTGAGCTGGCTGTGAAGGGTTTTGTAGTCGTGCTGGGACAACAGAAGAGGGACTAGAGGTAGAATCCATGGTGGGGAGTGTGTCAGGCTCTTTAGGAGAGGATACCAGTGTTGTCGTGGCCAGTCTGGAGCAATGAGAATCATTTGTGGCCTGTCTGCTCTGGCTTTTAATAGAACTTTGGTCAGTAGAGGAAGAGGCGGGAAGGCACAGACTGTCAATGTTGTCCAATTGAAAGAGAGTGCATCCACTTTCCAGGCCTGTGGATGATAGGTCCTTGAACAAAATTTTTCCAACTGGTAATTTCTGTGGGTAGCAAATAGATCTAGGTCTGCCTGTCCCCATGCCTGAGTTATCTTTGAGAAGACTTGAGGATGCAACTACCATTCGTGTGGGTCTGTCATCTTTCTGCTTAAGATGTCTGCCAGTGTGCTTTCCTTCCCTGGCAGGAATTGTGCCTGTAGTTGAATTTGCAATTCCAGTGCTGCGTTCCATAGGGTCATGGCTTGCCTGCACAGGGGGTATGAATGAGTCCCCCCCTGTTTGTTTATGTACCACATGACCGTGGTGTTCTGTCCTTATCAATAGCTGGCTTGGATGCAGTAGGACTTTGAAGGTCATAAGAGCATTTTGCACAGCTAGCATCTCCTTTTGGTTGATGTGTAGGTGCTTCTCTTTTTGGGACCATTTTCCCTGAATGCACTGATCTGCCATGTGTGCTCCCCAGGCGTAGTCTGAGGCGTCCGTTGTGATGATTTGAGTTGCTTGAGGTACACAGAAAGGGAGACCTGTGTTTCTTTGGCATGCTTGAGCCCACCACAAAAATTCCTTTTGAAGGCATGGAATGAGTGGTATAATTGTTTCCAAGCTGTGGCTGTGTTGAGACCATAAGTTTTTTAGGTACCATTGTAGTTTCCTCATATGCAGCTTTGCACATGGTATTAGTAGGATGCAAGATGCCATGAATCCCAGAGCCTGCAGGACTTTCCTTGCAGTTAGTTTGGTGAAAGTTGCCATTTTGTTGAAATATTGAGACAGTTGCCCTTGTATGTCTGGCGTGAGGTAGGCCATCTGGGTGGTTGTATCTAAGCTGGCACCCAGGAAAAATATCTGTCGAGAAGGTATTAGTTTTGATTTCTTTTTGTTCACTGTGTATCCCAGGTAGTTTAACAGTTTTACTACAAACGCCAGATGCTGCAATAGAATGTCCTTGCTGTCTGCTTGGATCAGGCAGTCATCCACATATGGGTAGATTTGTACTCCTTGTTGTCTGCAGAAGGCAATTACTGATGCCAGATATTTCGTAAACACTCTGGGCGCAGTAGATAAGCCAAAGGGCAATGCAGAGAATTGGTAATGGGTTGAACCTGCAAGAAATCTGAGGTATCTTCTGCAATCTTGTCTGATAGGGACATGCAGGTATGCCTCCTTGAGGTCCAATGTTACCAGCCAAGACTCCTTGCCCAGCATGGGAAGAAGCTGCTGTAATGTGAGCATCTTGAATTTTGGCACCTGTAGATATGTGTTTAGGATGGATAGGTCTAAGATGGGTCTCCAATCTTTGCCTTTCCTTGGTACCAGGAATAGTCTGGAATAAAAACCTTGACCTTGTTCTTTTGCAGGTACCTTTTGAATCGCTTTCATATCCATGAGAGCGGAAATTTGTCTTTATGCCTCTGCCCTTTGATTTTGTGGCAGGTTTGGCAAGCCTCTCATTTTTGGAAGGGTGTGAAAGTGGAACCTGTAGCCTCTGTCTATAATGTCCAGAATCCATTTGTCTTTTGTAACAATGTGCCAGTTTTTTGAAAACAATGCCAGTTTTCCACCCAAAGGTGCTGCCATTAAAGCTTTGTTTGGCAGGCATAGGGGGAAGTCATTGTGCCGGTTTTCTAAATGACTGTGATCTATCTTCTCCACCTCTTGGGGTTGGTGCTTGCCACTGTCTAGCTCTGTAAGATCCTCGAGGTTGTCCTCTGCCCCTTGGGCGTCTGTATCTGCCCCTTTGAGGTCTGTCCGTGGCTGGAAAGAACCAATTTTTTGAAGGCCAGTTTCTGCTGAAGCGTGGAGGTTGTACCTTCAAGAAATCTTTTACTGTTTGCATCGATTTGGCTTTTTCCTCCATTTTCTTTAGTACTTCCTCAGCTGTAACACCAAACAATACATCTTTTTGAAGTGGTGCATCTAATAACTTTGCTTTGACATGATCTGGTAAGGTTTGCTCTTTGAGCCAAGCATGTCTACATATAACAGACCCCGTAACAGCAGCTCTACATGAGGCCTCTAAAGCATCAAAACCACACTGCAAGGTATGTTTACCCACTTGCTCTGCTCCATGCAACAAATCGTGCAACTCTTTCAAATCTGGTTGTTCTGTTTGTGTCATTTTGCTTTTCAGCTGAGATAACAAAAACTGTTGGTACTTTAACATATGAAATTGACAGTTTAATGCCCTCATGGTTAAAGTGGCAGATGTATACACCTTTTTCCCCCCACCTTTCTAATGCTCTGGAATCTCTCTCTGAAGGTAAAGGGTTTTTAGCAGTAGAGGCCTTAATTCCCTTGGGACCCTGTGAAATAGTTTCTGGGTCAGCAGTATGGCTTTTATAAAGGAACTGGTGAGAATCAGGAACCCGGTAATACCTGTCTGGTTTAACAGGGGCTGGAGGTAAAGAATCTGGATTAAGACTGGCTTCTGTGTACACATCATCCAATATATCTAAAACAGGAGGGATAGCCAGGGGCCTATGCTGGGGGAGCAGTAGAAATTCCCTGAGCCTTTTCTTGGCATCTGAGTAATCTTGGCCTTCCCAGTGTAAGTGTTCCCTCAATGTATGCAGGGTTTCCCCAAAAGAGTAGTCCTCAGGGGGGAGACCGAGGGAATAGACTCCTCAGCATCAGAGTCTTCAAAAGGGAAACAGGCATAATCCTGGTCCTCAGAATGGTCTGAGGTAATAGAAGCCTGGTCTGAGGAAGGGTAGTCTTCCTCCAATCTGGGTCTTTTGTCAGAGGGGGGTTGAGAATCCCTGATGAGAATTATCAAATCCTCAGCCATTTTAAGCATCTGCTTTTTAGGCATGGGGCCTTGAGAGGAGGTTTGAGGACCCTGACTTTTAGTTTTCATGGCAGCTTTAGATTTAGTGAAGGATTTAATAGAGAAGGTGGAAGGTCTGAAGAAGCCTTCAGAAATGGCAGGCCTCACTAAATTTTCAGTTTCCCCGCCAAGAGTGGCATCGGTGTCTGCAGTGGGAATGGAGACCGAGGAGCCTGCGACCTCTGGTACTGAAGTCACCGGTAAAATAGTTTCATCGGTAGTCAGGGGCTGCGTAGGCGCCTCACCGAGAACCAGAGAACCGGTAGTCGGCCTAAGCGTGGTCTCAGTACTCGGTGCAGACCTCGGATGTCGGTCCTTGTCTTTGCGTCTTTTGCTTAAAACTGGTGTCGGTGTATCCGACGACATGATATAATTAAATTATTTGCCAAAATAATGAAGGGCGAACTCCGCCCGGCGCTTAATAGTGCGCTTGTTGAACCTAGCACAAAAACGGCAGGCCGAGACGTCGTGGTCTGGCCCTAAGCAAGGTATACAGAAAGAGTGGAAATCCTTATGCGGTATTTGCTTCCCACAAGACATGCAATTATTAACTTTGTCTGACATCGGTCTGAGGCAAGGAAAGTTTCCCCAATGGGGTACTTAGCTTTAAAGAAGACTTCGGCTGAAATACTTTCGTAAATCTCAGGAGCAGGCCAACTGCCACTTGTGAACGGCTTCTGCTTCGGGCAACGCGCGGCAAGAAAGACTAAAGAAAATGGCATCGGCTGCCTCTTTTATACCCCTGCCGCACTGACGTCAGGGAAGAGGCGGTGACAACCGACGCCGGACCTAGACTTGGGAATTCAGCCGACCGAGGACCCGCCTGATGGCAGGATAACCCATCTGTTATGACTGCAGCTGTATACACGATGAACATCTACTTATCCTGAGCCAGCAGAAGACAATCTTGACACTGCAAGTGGTAAACGAGATCTGGGTAGCTACTGCTAGGCATGCTAGGATAGGGGTTAGTCTCGAGCCAGTAAAGACTTTTTGAGCTACAGTATGTGGCAGAGTCGGAATAGAGTTCGGCTCTGAACCCAAACAGAAAGGAGGAAGGCGAAATAAAGACAACATAATATTAGTAGTTAACAGTACTTTGCCTAAAAACCTGCAGTCAGCTTGTTTTATTTATGCTTAATGTGCCCTTTTTTGTCCTTTATTACATTTGTTTTGCTCGTTTAATCTTCTTTCATGCCCATTATACTTTTCCTGTGCTCATTTTAGTCTAAACATTCTCGTTTTGCAATTCAGAGGTAATTCCAAACCCCTTATGTGCTTTTCTGATAATTGCTTTATCAGATATCTCAATTTTAAACATTTAGTTTAATTAGCAAACTTTGTGTGCCTCTCGCTTGTTTAATAATGTGGTTTGTGCCCTTGCAATGCTCCGTTTTATCTTTTTTATAAAATAAATCGTTTGAGCAAGTTTTCATTACCTTTGGTTCATTTCTGCCCTTTTTTGTACTTTGTTCTTTTAGTTTACCTTCACTGTTAACTCTGCACCTCAGAGCTCTGAAAAGCAATCTCTGGAATCCAGCTTCTGACACCATGTCGCTCAGCCAGTCAGGATAAAATAGACAAGCCTCCATGGGTTCTGTTCATGCAGCTTTATTATGTACAAACACATCAGGATTGAGGCTTAATAACTTTAACTTAGATAAACTTAGAAACTAACTAGCTATTACACTCACACATGCTAACTCTCTGGCTGCACTCTCACAATGGCACTTAAGCAAGTGCTCGCTATTTATATGCGCCTGCTTTCCTTGGAAACTCTTCTTAAAGGTACAATATACATTCACCAAATAAAATTATCCACATAGGCTCCCCCTCTTTGATGCCCTTAGTGATAACCTACCTACCTTTATAATAAGAGACCATCTCAACAAACAAAAACTGCATCATTGTAATCAAGTCTGTAACCTACATAACTTTAAGAAACATTCATCTCAAACTTAAAGCTCGTATTAGAAACATCTACAAACACTCACTCAACTCTACTTTCCTTACAAGGAGCATAGGTAGGTACGAAATCAGTCTGTAGACCATTTCCAGCCTAGCCAAAAAAAAAAAATTCAAAATTTCCCCTCTAGCCTCCAGGAGGGCAATACAAGACAGACCAGGAGAGAATTTGTGGCTGCCTATCCAATTACTTGGGTTTACCCCTGAAGGTGGCAAGGGTGTTACTCGGCATAACAAGTAGGGGAACTTTGTTCCAGAGGCAAAAAAACACATTGGGATATGAAATTATCACACCAAAGTGTCACGTTTACATGCTGAAGGTTTACCTTTAATGAGTATTTGAGGTACAGTTAGAACAGCGAAGGATAGGGTTAGATTTTGCATACCACGAAAGGATAGACATAGCTCTCCATAGAAGAGTCTATACGAGACTGAGTACAGACAAGGACTGTTAGAGTCTCCAGATTAAGATTTGAGACCACAGATCTTTTCAGTTTTGAATCTCTGACTTCTCTCAAGCTGTGTGACAGGTTTAGGTAAATGCATGCCAAAATGCATTACATTGAATAACAGCTCTGATACAATACAAGTATACAGGAATTGAGACTCTTAGGATCCAGTGGAGATGCCTTTAGGAATAAGATGGCCCTTGATGCCTTTGATACCCACTCCTCCATCAGATTTAAATGAATCAATGTACACCCTGCCCCTTGTTTACCTAAACAAACCAAACAGCTAATGAAAGAATGTGACAAAGTTTGGAAAACCTGGAAAAAGTTCTCCTGTAATTTAGACCTTCTTAACTTCAAAAGACTCAGGAACTCACCAAACAAAAATTCAAAATAAGAAAAACTAGAGACTAACTATCAAAACATGAAGCAACACAACTCACAAAAAATTCTGGCCAGCTATAAACACACTTCTATATCCAAGACATGCCACCTAACCAAACCCCTCCCTACATAACACAGAATGCATAGCTACCCAATTCAATGAGCATTTCATATATATAGTAACCTCCCTTTTACATAACTCAACCACTAGAACAGCCTCAAAACAGCTATTACAAATACATTCTCTCTTAAACCAGTTTCCACACTTGATGCTGATCTCCCCTCTGGACACCTAAAGCTTGCCGCTGATGCTCTTGCATAATGATAAACCAATCCCCATGTGAAAACTATGTCCCAGCTTTATGGAAGCAATCATACAGTCTACCTTTCCACAAAGGAGCTAATTCAATTGCACTCTCCAGCTTCAGACCAACTGTCATCTTATCTCCCCTATCAAAGATAACAGAAAATGCATACATTCCTAACTGTTGAAGTATATACAGGATAACCCCCCCCCCCCCCAGCTCAGCATGGCTTTCAACCAGGTCACAGCACTACTGCATCCCTAATTACTGTAGCTTCACACCTCTAATAAATTAAAACAGAAATAAAAGTAAGATAGTATCTGCTGTTTTCCTTGACCTCTCTAACGCATTCAATACTGTATCAAATGCCCTTCTCATCAAAAAGGGCCTTCCATACCTCTCAACTGTACAGATTGTAGCAGAATGTCCAGATTTCGGCCTCATATCTTTTGGTCTGTTTTTCATAAAATTGTGGTTTTCGAGCAAATTAGTGGTAAATCATTAAAGACTGAAGTTAGAAAACAATGATAGACATTTGAGTTTCAGACTTCATATCCTTCAGAACATTCATACTAATACAAAACTTGTTATTCTATCAACTTTCTAAGTTTGTAAGAGGAATATTTAAAAAAATGTCCCTATTTTTGGGTCTTTGTCCAGATTTCTTGCTCTAAGAGGTTGACAGATATGGCAAAAGGTTATCCATGGTTAGTCTACATGCCTCGCCTCTCTCTCTGGGTTTAAAAACCATCTTGCAGGAAGATCCCAATTAGCGAAATGGTTAAAGTCCAATTTTTCTTTCCTCCCAGTAACAATTGTCCCATTATACTTCAGTATATTCAATCATCATCATCCCCCTTTTTCCACATTTTACACATGGTGTCATGTCAGCTGTCATCATCCCACATGATGTGATGTCAGCTGTCATCATCCCTCTGGTGTCATGTCAGCTGTCATCATCCCTCTCTCTTCAGTGCTACTCTCCTGTCTTCTTGGACACACACGCCCGACTGCTGAAGATCTTTCACACACAATCCATCCACCTCTTTGCTGGATACCCTTGTTCCCGCTTGCCTTCTTCCTTGCCCGTAGCAAATAATCTTCATTTAGATTGGCTTCTGCTTTTCTGCATATGTGCCTGAACAACTGTAATTGGTCCTCTTTAACCTCTTCTGCAACTGGAGCTACTTTGGAAAACAGATTTTACACATTAATGTGACAGGGACTTAAGTGCCAACCCAATTACTTTAGTGGGTACTTATAAAATCAAAAACTGGTTTAAAGCCAACATTAAACTTGATATGGAGAGTACCA
>NC_056749.1:36995700-37020550 GCF_019279795.1 Protopterus annectens
AGAGTCAGTCGCTAAACCAATGTTAAACTGCAGTTTTTGTTGTACCTGCCTAAATGGTTAGCTTGAATAAGCGAACTTAGATAATGTTAAGATGAATTGTGTTATGCCTGCCTGCAATGTCAGCTTTATAATTGAAGTGCGTATTATTGCTCTCTGGTGCCAACGCTCACTCATTGAAGAGCTTTGCACTCAGCTTGTGTTGTAACTGTTATAAGCTTCCTTTTTCGTTTTTACCTTGCCATGCTCTGTCGCTTTATTTGTGGTTGCATTTTAGCTTACATACTTTTGCTGTCGTTTTAACTGTAGCTGTATTAATTGCCTACACTTGCATTTATTCTTTTTTCTTTCATTTTCTTATTTCCCATCTGTATCCTGATGCACTGAATGCTTTACTTTGTTACTAGGGCTGTTCTTAAACTGTTTAATATAAGCGATGCTAGCATTTGCAAATAAAAGCTGTTTTCTGGATTACCCGTTATAGATACGCAAAAGCTCACGCTTAGACTCCCCTGATTAGCCCACTGCTCCTACAACAACTATACTAGGCTTGTTTAGTTACTCAATCCCAATGCTTTCCTTCCTCGGAAAAGCGTTTGTTCATACCAGCATTTAGTTAATATGCGGGGCATGTTTAACAGATGTAAACAAATTGTGTTATTCGTACTAAACCTATAACCTTTCAATATCTGGTTCCAAATACTGTGCAGTCGCACTTCTAACTCAGCGCTCTGCACGTGGTGCCTGCAAATAGCCGTTTTGGGGTTTGGGTTACACAAATTTCTGGAAACGTGCAAGTTGCACTCTAACTGACTCCGAACACTGTGCAGTCGCCCTATTACTTCAGCGCTCTGCATGTGGAGTCTGCAAATTGCCGTTTGGGAATTGAGACACACAAATTTACTGGAAATGTGCAATTAACACACAAACTGGCTCCGAATACTGTGCAGTTGCACTATTATCTCTGCGCTCTGCACGTGGAGTCTGCAAACTGCAGTTTTGGACTGTGTTACACAAATTTACATGAAATGTGCAAGTAGCACACAAACTGACTCTAAATACTGTGCAGTCACACTATTATCTTCAGCGCCTGCAAGTGGAGTCTAACAACCGCTTTCGGGCTTATCTTACTCTACTCTCTGTGCTTTCTTTTGTGATTTACTCATAATCGAATGTGCATATCATAAGTTCACAGAGCTGCTCATACAATTTTTGAGTTTGGTTGTTTCTGAATATGTGCTTAACTTAAGTTTATAGATCTGCTTACACAATTTCGCAAACCTTACCTGTGTATGTTATAACTGCCTGTTTACAAACTCATGTTCCTGTACTGTATGTTTCATTACCCTTTTTCTCTCCTTGCTTGTTCCAGCTTGCTGTTCCAGCCTATTCCTGCTCTAACTTACTGAATACTCCCTATCGGACGTCCTTCCCAAGAACCCACAATCAAGGACATTAAAGTGTAAAAGTAGAAACCCATTCTGCTCCCCACAAGGATTTTTCTGTGAAAGTATGTCCAGTGCTTTATCCATTGTACATTACTGAAGGTTATACATAATTTCTAGCAGCTCACTGTGTGCTTTCCTGCCAGGTTAGCCAGCAGCCAAAGCTTTCCCATTTCCTGCCCACTAACATACCCTATACTTCTTTCATAAATTTATTTTTCTTCTTGTCCACTAAACAACGCACTCCTCCCTTGCTTATTCTCTACCCTTCTCTGTAGTATGCAAGCTCCTTCCTCTCCCCTTCCTGATTTTTCTCCTGTAGGGGTCTCTGTTGTATCAAACAGACTGCCCACTAGGTGGCGCTCCTATCCCATTTTGCTCTCTCCACTTTCATTCCTTCTCTTCTCCTTATCCTTACCCATATAGTTCTCTGACTATCCTACTACTCCATCCCTTACCATCCTCCCTGGATTACCTGTCCTCTTCTCCACTCTACATATACTCATCTCTATTTTCCCTTATATGTCTCTGTTCCTTCTTCTTCTGTCATTTCTTTACATCTATCCACTACTCTAATTTGCTGCCAGTCTTGCACCTTACTTCATGGCTGTGCAAGCTTACCTTCTGGCTCTCATACTCCACTGATTGTTTTCCTCCCATTTCTACTTCCTTTGGCTCTTCCGCTCCATTCGCCCTGCGGGCTCACTCCGCTCCCCTACCCTGCCCCTAATTCCCACCCGCCCCCAGTACCTCTACATTTATTCCTACCCAACCCCTCCTACACATTCCAATCAGCCTCTCTCTATCTTCTCATTACCCCTCCCATTTGTGACTCCTCCCACTCCACTTAACCTGTACTCCTACCTACATTAAGTCTAATTTTTCACATCCTCTTCTACTTCCTTACCGCTCCTCCTCAAATAGCCTACAAACTTCTTAACTTTTCTCTCCTCAATCCCCCTCCTCTCTAAGTATGCCCTCCCAAATCCTTCACACAATTCGTGTCCCATGCTCCCTCTTCTTGCACTTTTAATTCCTCTCTATCTTGCTACTTCCTACTCTCCCATAGCTCCCTTACACCTACCCACTTCTCAAACTATCCCTTGCACTCACTTTCAACCTGCTTTTATTACCCACTACAATGCCATATCTTCCTCTCTTATTCCTCCTAAACTACTGTACCTATTCCTTCCTAAACTCCTCTCAACTACAACCACCTTCACTGTTACACTAATACCATCTCCAAACAACTTCCTTCTCAATAAACCCAAATGACTAAAAGCTAATCCCTATAATGACCTAGCCTTATCTGGAGATATCCATCCCAACCCTGGTCCTTGCTTCACTACTAACAACTCCCTCCCCCACCCCCTACTTCTTTCATAGCACACTCCAACTCCACCCTTCCCTCTTCCTCTCCTACCTCCTCTCTTAACTCCCTTACGTTCTTTACTATAAATGCCCAGAGCCTAAATAATAAAATACACCAAATACAAGCTTGGATTTGCCACAACCAACCTGACATCTTAGCCATCTCTGAAACTTGGCTAAAACCCCATACTGCAGACTCCGAAATCCTACCTCCTGGTTACCAAATCCATAGAAGCAACCGTTTAAACAGAAAAGGAGGAGGCTCTGCACTAATCTACTCTAACCTTCTCTCAGTAATCCCTCTACAAACTCCAATTCCACAATTCAAAAATTCTGAACTAACAGCTAGTCTCCTACAACTAAATAAACATAAAAATATCTGCATTATCTCCCTTTATATATCCCCTGGCGACAACATCTCTACCCTTGAAAATATTCTTCACTGGGCCTCAACCAAAATAAAATTCGAAACCTTCATCCTAGGTGATGTTAATATTGATTGGAATAAAATTAACTGACCTTCTCCCTCCTTATTCATTAACCTGTACAACTTTACCCAAGTAATTCACACCATCACACACCCAAATAAACACCACCCCCCAGGTTCCATCATCGATTGGATCTTAGTCTCCCACCCAAACAAAATATCACACTCTGGCACTATCCCAGACACCTTTAGTGACCATCTCCCTGCATTCATACATCGCTCAAACACCACTAAACATCAGCACTATTACATCCACACTCGTAATCTTAGCAACTTCAACCCCACAAACTTCTCCAACACTCTTAAACACATTAACTGGCAAATCCTAATACACTTCCCCTTGAAAATGCAGTAGAACATTTTAACTCCATTTTCCTAAAAATGCTCAACTCCCAAGCCCCACCAAGAAACAAACGAGTCAAAACTAATTCTGCTCCATGGCTTTCCAAAGAAACCAAACAAATCATGAATTGTAGGGACAAATACTGGAAGCTCTACCAGAAAAATAAGATGCCTTCCACCCTGCTTCAATACACCCAACTTCGCAACCAAACAAAAAAACTAATCACCTCTGATAAAAAAAACTATTATAATAAACTTCAGTCTAACAATAACGTTAACACAAAACAATTCTGGAAATCTATTAATTCCCTGCTCCACCCAGGATCCAGGAATAATCCCTGCCAAGACCCTAGCATAACTGACTCAGAACTCAGCTCTCTCTAACACATTTTTTACTGACTTTATAGCTAATCTTACCAAATCTTTCCCAGACAACAATCCTTCCTACTCTCATTCCTCTACTCCCTCCTACCCTCTTAACTCCCCTCCTAATTTTCATCTCAAACATGTTCCAACTACTTTTATAAAAAGACTTCTCACTAAACTAAATTCTTGCTCAAATGCCCCTAACATATCCTCCTCCTTCCTCAAAGCTGCTGCTGAAGGTATTGCCATCTCTGTCAGCATCCTAATCAATAGATCTTTAAAAGAATCTTACGTATCCAAACTCTGGCGTTCTGCCTTCATCCTTCTTCATAAAGGAGGCAAAAACACTAATATCTCCAACTTCCGCCCAATCGCCCTTCTTTCACCTATATCAAAAATTCTTGAACAATGTGTCCACCACCAACTTATGCCTTTCTTAACCCAAAATAACCTCATAACTCCCACCCAGCATGGTTTCCGCCCTGGCCACAGCACCATTACCGCCTTACTATCCTTCTTAGAAACAGTAAATTGGGCCCGAGACTCCGGTTTACTAATATCCTCAACACTACTTGATCTTTCTAAAGCCTTCGACACTATCTCCCACAAACACCTTCTCTACCATCTCTCCAACCTTCATCTCTCCCCTGAAACCCTCTCCTGGTTCTCCAGTGACCTGACAGATCACAAGCTGTCAGATGGAATAACTCTACCTCCTCCTTCCTGCCCACTCCCACCGGTGTTCCCCAGGGATCCATCCTTGGACCCATGCTCTTCAACATCTTCATAAATAACCTTCACATTGTCATCCCTGACACAACAGTTATCCAATAGCTGATGACTCCACCTTAGTTTGCTCTGCTGCCAACCTGCCAGTACTGTCAAAAACTCAAATAGCTTTTTTCCACTACCGAGAACTGGACGCACTGCAACCATCTCTCTCAACTCTAATAAATCTAAAATACTTCTCTTCCCACCCACCAGGGCCTACTCCTTCGACAAAAATGCTTTCAAAGTCCTTAGCCAAAGCAACACTGCCATAGAAGTGGCTCCTTCTGCAAAACTCCTTGGTATCACCATAGATGAATACCTTAAATTTGATATCCACATACAACAAAACATCAAGACAACCCACCAAAAACTTGGTATGCTCTACAGGAATAACCGCTTTCTCTCCAACTCCTCCAGGCATACTTTAGCAACTACCTACCTCCTTCCTTCCTTACTATATGGAGCCCCTCTTCTAACTAACCTGTCTTCTTCCATCACCTCTTAACTTGAAACTTGCTATAATAAAATCTCCAAATTCGCAACCAAATCCAAAACCTGTACTCACCACTGCCTCACCCTACAATCATTGAACTGGCTGGAACTCCCCAATTACCTCGACTACCTCCAACTTACCACCGCTCACAAATTAATATTCTTTCCAAATAAGTGCCCAGCACTAACAAACATCCTTCCCCCTTACATCCCAACCAGATCTCTGAGATCTGAACAACAAAATTTAATCTCTATTCATAAACCCAAATGACCTGCAGGCCAACTCCTTCTCTCTTTCATTGTAGGCAAAAAATGGAACTCTCTTCCTCCCTCACTTAGGACGATACCTGACCCCGAATCCTTCAAGACCCAACTTTTCTCATTTCTATCTTCCAAACGTAAATGCTCCTGCTTTCACCCTACATAAATACAAATAAATTTCCCCATAGAGCCTACTAAACTCCTGCTCCACACTTCACTGCATCTTCTCCTTTTCTATTTACCTAACACAAACCTAATCCATCACCTTCTGATCATTCAATTTCTCTCTCAACTCCTAGCATGTATAAAACACAATTATCAAGTAATCACTGATGCCTATTTCTTGACAATTGATTCTTCTTGCTCTGAATGTAAAACCTGCAACCTTTGTCTTATTGCGTGTACAATGACAATTTATTCTTTTACTATACCTGTTTTGTATGAATTTATACATGTATTTTACCTTTGCATTTGGGATTTTTTGTAACCTCTAATTGCGTTTCTTATGGAGCTTTTCTCCCCGGGCCTCCACTGAAAATGGGCACATTCTGGCCCAGTGGACTTCCCTGGTAATCAAACTGAAATAAATAAATAAATAAAGTTACTATTTGCCACTTTGAGGAGAAATTTGTTACTGGAGCATAGTACTCTATTACTGGAGTAGGGATGAAGGAGGTATTGTGGTATGGGTAATTTATCTGGGTAGTAAACTATCTTATGGGCAACTAACAGTTGATTATAGAGGAGGAGTTGTGGAAATTCAAGCCAATTTAGTTGTTTTAGGGCTAAGCAGTGGTGTGTTCTGGATGGAGAATCCGTGATAAACATAGCAATTTTGTTATAAGCCGCCTCTAGTTTTGTTATATCAGTTTTTCTCAGGCTAATAAATATATGGGGGAAGTACAGAGAAGCGTGAAAGTGAGGTATGTTTATGCTATTGTGGACTTGCTGTTTTTTGTGAGGAATTGTTCGTTTCTGTATAGTATACCTAGTTTTTTGTGCACCTTTTATGGTCAGGGAGACATGGGCATAAAACTTCAAGTGGTAGTCAATCTCAACCCCTAGTAGTTTACTGAAGTAGTAGGGGAGATGGTAGTTTTATTGCTGGAGAATATGTTGAACGCAGGGGTGGATGTGGAAAATCTTAAATTTTGTTTTGTTGGGATTAAGTATTAGTTGGGAATTAGAAAGCCACGTTTCAACAGAGAGAAAGGAATCTTGGGTTAGAGTGTATAGCTCTTGGAGGGAATAAGCACAAATTAATGTCGAGGCATCTGTGTATTGGATGACTGATGCATGTAGTGTGGAGGTTATTGGCGAAGATGGAGAATAGTAAATGTCCGAGGATTGAGCCCTGGGAAACCCCTATGGTTACAAGGAGTAAGGGGGAAGAGTTCTTCCTGCCACTGGACAGCTTGTAGTCTCCCTGCTAGGTAACGCTGAAACCAGGTAATTGAGGATTCACTAACATTTAGTTTTGAAAGGGCTGTAATCAGTTTAGAGTGACTGACCATGTTGAAGGCCTTGGAAAGATCTAGGAAGGTGGCAGATACATAGCACTGTTGTGTAAACTCTTACCATAACTTTAGATGTCCTTCTCTTCTACATGCTGCTGTATTCATAACACGAGAGTTCGCCTCTGATGACTCTTGTACATCTGGACATATTACAAAAGATAGATGCTACCGCTAGGGTGAGTGTGACATCGCACATCTCTCTCTCTGTGAGCGGCAGCCATAAACAGACATCGGGTACAAAATGGACGTCAGCACGCACCTTCCTCAGAACTGACTGTTGCCGGAATCAGTGACTACAGGTGGGTACTTGGAGTCCGGCAAGTGCAAGGGGGGAAGGCAGGGTGGGAAACTATACAGTAGCATACAGAAGAGGATGACATCTAAAGTTATAAGAATTTACACAACAATACTATGTCCTTCTGTTCATATGCTGCTGTATCCATAACACAAGGGACAGTGCAAAAGCTCCTGCATTAAGGATTGGGTGGAGGAACAGAAGCTCTTTCCACTAACTCATGAAGGATGGCTCTAGCAAATCCTGCTCTGGCCCTGGACACAATGTCCAACCTATACTGTTTGATAAAGGTATGGAAAGAGGACCATGTAGCTACTTATAAAATGACAGCTGGATCCAGACCCTTCAATAAGGCTCCAGAGGAGGACAGTGCCCTAGTGGAATGCACCTTTAATGGGAAGGGGAGCCTTCTGCCATGGGCAGTGTAGCAGAAGGTGATGGTTTTGGATAAGCAAGAGTTTATGGTTTGCTTGGAAACAGTGTGTCCCGGGGTCTTGGGTGGACAGGATATTGTCTAGGTAGGGGAAGATTTGGATTTTCCTTTGTCCTGGCAAAGGCCAGTGACTGGTGCTAGACATTTTGTAAACACCCTTGGGGCCATAGAGAGATCAAATGGCAAAGCACAGAACTGATCGTGTGCAGAACCCACTGAGAAGTGGAGGAACTTCCTGAACAAGGGGTGGATTGGAATGTGTAAGTAGGCGTCTTTTATATCCAAGGATACTAAGAAGGCCTGGGGTAGGATCAGGAGGAGGAAGAGTGAGCACACAAAAGGAGGGAACTTGAAGGAAGGTGTCGAGATGGGACAAATCCAGGATTGGTCTCCATGGGCCCTCTTTCCTGGGAACTAGGAACATCCTGGAGTAAAATCCCTGTCCCTTTACATGTGCAGGAACTTCTTGAATGGTTCCTTGAACAAGGAGTCCCTGAAGAGCTGAGGGGAAGAAAGGTAGTTGTTCTCGAGGGGGTTGAGGAATGTCTTTGGGAGTAGGTTTGGTCTCCCAACTCATGAAATATCCATGTTTTATTACAGACAGGACCCAAGAGTTCTGGGTAACCAGATTCCAATCAGTGAGGGAGAGAAGCATGGAAAGTGGGACGCTTGGATCCAGTGCCCAGTAGTGGAAAGTGGGATGTTTGGACCAAGTGCCCAGTAGTCACAGGCTACAAGGTTTACCCTGAAAAGGCTGTTTGGTGGCAGGAGTAGAGGAAGCAGGTCTGGCTGAGGCCTGCCTCCTGGAGTCCTTCTTGCCTTTGGCTGGCAACTATCTGGCAGGCCTTCTAACAAAGGTTTTGGAAGGGTAATTCCTTTGGAAGCATGGTATCGGACAGACAAAAATGTCTCTGGTCCAGTAGCTCCTTGCCCTTTGTAGGGCCTTAAATGGGGTCAGCAGCTGCTGAGCCAAATAAATCTTTATTGTCTAGGGGTGTGTACAAGAGTTTAGACTTGTGTCATCAGGGAGAGGCTGCAACCTAAGCCAGGAGTAGCTCCTCAACAGACCCTGAAGCAGCAGCCCTACAGGAGGCCTCTACTGCATCATAATTGCACTTAATAGAATGCTTGGTCATCTGAGTACAGGAATTCAACAGTGTAGATATTTTAGCCTTGGCTGGGGAGTCAGGGAGGTCCCACAATTGTTTAGTCACATCAGCTAGCAGAGACAGGGAATATTTGGCCATGTGGGTTTGGTAGTTAATAGTCCTAACTGTTAGAGTAGCAAAAGTGTACACCTTTTTCTCTAGTCGCTCCATTAACCTGCTTTCCTTATCCCAAGGGCAGGAGGGAGGTGGAATGGAGTAGCTTAGCAGTTTTGTTTGCAGCCACAGCATGACTAAAGGATCTACAGAGGGTGCTTTATACAAGAATTTAGCATCCTCAGGGACCTTACACAACCTGTCTGGGCACTTGGGTGCAGGAGGATGTGAATCAGGGTTTTCGGAGGCAGCAAGAAATGCATCCAAGAAGGCAGGGAGTACTGGAGGAACAGCCAGCAGGTTGGGAGACTCCATTTGCAGGAGTTCATAATCTCTCTTCTGAGTCTCTGTAACCTGACTGCTGTCCTATTTAAAGAATCCTTTCATTTAAGGGATGGTTTCCCCCAAAGGTGAAACCTTCTGGGGAATATGTGCCATTAGACTCCTCCTCTGGGGAAGCAAACCCCAGAGGGGAAGAAAATTGTGAGGTACAAGTGAGAATCATCCCCTGATGAATCCTCTTCTTTGGATGAAACCTCTGAAGCAGGTTTACCTTTGAGGGTAGATGCAGTGGGGGCCTGAACTGAATTAGGGACCTGGCGCAGGGTTAAGAAAGCGATCAAAAGACCTTGGGTGAAGGCCTGCAGTCAGGACGTTGATCGGAGGTGGCAGGCTTCAGCGAAGGAGCAAGAAGTTTAGTTTTTTGTTGCTTCTTTTTATGGGGCTCTGATATTGAGGTATCGGAAATCCCGTGAAGAGTGGGACGGACAGATGCCAGATGGCACTCAACAATATCACAGCGAAAATCCTCATGAACCACAATTTGCAAGACCCCACAGGGACCCTCGGATATGATAGCCTAGGTTCCCCCTCAGTAAATGAACTGGATGTCTGTGATTCCCTCTGGCTGCGCCCTCAGCTTCTTTAACGGCTTCTACCTGGGTTCCCGCCAAAGGGAGGTCTGAGGATTCTGGCTTGGACTCTGGGCCTTCATTGGCCATGAGCTAGGCTGGAAGGAGGGCACATCAAGTCAATTAATGGACTGGAAGAAACTGTCATTGATTCAGAGGTTGAAGACCAAGTAAAAACTCTGGTTGGTAAAACTTAAAATCTGGGGAGAAGTGAGGAAAGAGCAATTGAAAAGGGAAAGAGTAGCTGGCAAATTACTAGTTTTAAACAAGTAGCCACAACTGCTTGAAGTTAGCTAAGACACATTAATCTGGATGGAAGAACCAGTTTTCCCAAAGGCAATGTAGAAGACTGACAGAAATATAATTTGTTTTAATGTGATGTTACGAGTCCTGGAGATGTATGAATCACATATTTCATCCTGCATGAGAAGTATAGAAAACTAACATCCAAAGCATCCATGACTTTGATTTCTTATGTGATGATCGAGATTGGTTACATTTTGTAATGGCCTTAGAATTTTAATGGAGCTGAGATAATAGAATCATAGGTTACTGGGCTAATGGCCCTGGAGCCCTCACAAGCCTAGCCAAGTTGTGTTCCATTTCCCTTCTGTATTGATGCCAAGGCGAGACGTAGCTCAGCATCTGCTGCCCCTGTCCAGAAGGGACACAGGTGAGACTCTGGATTACACTTAAAAAGGGTCAATGATGGACTCTGCTTCAATTGGATAGGCAGCTTATTCCAGAGTTGGAGAAATCTTAGATCTGAATCTGGCTCTGCAGCACATCCTATTGCCATTGCAGCTCATGCTGAAATTGCTAAAATGAGTGTGGCAAGTGCCATTAGACTGATAATCTGCCATATTTCCATCGGGGCAGAATATGAAGTTGCCTTAAATGCTGTGCAAAGATCTCCACTGAGTAGTCTGTATGATACAGAACACAGAGAAAGGGCTTTGGTCTATCGATATAAGGCAAATCCCTCAGTGATACTCCCTAATGGGGGATTAGGATAAGGAAGCTACTGCATTGTAGTTTAAGGGGGGGTATGCAAAAAAATCACAGCAAGGATGGCAGACTGACACAGTAGCAGTTCTCCTCTGACTCAGTAGAGACAGCTATAGTTTAAGCAGACTTCTCTTGCTCTAGGGTTAAGCTCTGCTGCATGTATGCTGTGGAGCCCCATAAATGGAGGAAAAACAATGACACTCAAAGGAATCAGTCGAAGAAACACTGCGCCATGCAGGTGCAACCAAGGGCATCCAGTCAAACACATGTGATCATGAAACATCCTTTGCTGAATGACAAATGGGCCCCTTCGAATCACAAAGAAATGGTGATGGAGGTCAAGAGAGGAGCAGAGTCACATCCCACAACCACAAGGGTCTGGAGAAATGTGCGGCCTTGTACAGGATCCAGGGCTGAACCATTCGATGCAAGTCAGTGCTAACCAAGCTTGAAGGTAGCTGCGAGCCCACTGCTCTGAGGATAGAGAGGGAGGGGGACTGAACGCCATCTCATGTACGCATCATCCAATCTTTCTGCTGCATCCACAGGAACTCCCACGTCCCATAGGAGGCAAAGGCAGGGGGACTGAAAAGCAGAAAAATTCAAGAAAGTCATGGGGGGAGGGGTAGGAATTTTGCATTACTGTGGTTGGACCCACAGGGGGGATTATCCATCAGAAAGAACCAGTCTAAAGGACTGCCATCCCAGGTCAACAAGCATTCCTCCTATTAAAAAAAAAAAAAAAAAAAAAACACAACAGGGAAACACCCAGGAAGAAAGGGAAGGATCTCCCTCAGTCTGTAACCGACCATGGCATGCAGGCAAGAAACGGAGCCTTCGACTCCTAAAGCCAGCAGTACGAAGGACAGAGAATTTCGCAGTGAAGAGTACCGCTGGGCCCAAAGAAAGTTGTAAAGACAGAGGAGCAGCTAAATGCAAGGGACAAGTGCCTTCAACTCATCCCCATTGTAGCGCTATAGACAAACGAGAAGTGAAGGAATCAAACCTTGTACTGTAAGAACTACAACGTACAGCCTTAACCCACTGTGACAAATGTAAGGTGCTAGTCTGAACAAGAACTAAAGCCTTAACCCACTGTGACAAATGTAAGGTGCTAGTCTGAACAGGAACTAAAGCCTTAACCCACTGTGACAAATGTAAGGTGCTAGTCTGAACAGGAACTAAAGCCTTAACCCACTGTGACTAATGTAAGGTGCTAGTCTGAACAGGAACTAAAGCCTTAACCCACTGTGACAAATGTAAGGTGCTAGTCTGAACAGGAACTAAAGCCTTAACCCACTGTGACTAATGTAATGTGCTAGTCTGAACAGGAACTAAAGCCTTAACCCACTGTGACAAATGTAAGGTGCTAGTCTGAACAAGAACTAAAGCCTTAACCCACTGTGACAAATGTAAGGTGCTAGTCTGAACAGGAACTAAAGCCTTAACCCACTGTGACAAATGTAAGGTGCTAGTCTGAACAGGAACTAAAGCCTTAACCCACTGTGACAAATGTAAGGTGCTAGTCTGAACAGGAACTAAAGCCTTAACCCACTGTGACTAATGTAAGGTGCTAGTCTGAACAGGAACTAAAGCCTTAACCCACTGTGACAAATGTAAGGTGCTAGTCTGAACAAGAACTAAAGCCTTAACCCACTGTGACTAATGTAAGGTGCTAGTCTGAACTGGAACTAAAGCCTTAACCCACTGTGACAAATGTAAGGTGCTAGTCTGAACAGGAACTAAAGCCTTAACCCACTGTGACAAATGTAAGGTGCTAGTCTGAACAAGAACTAAAGCCTTAACCCACTGTGACAAATGTAAGGTGCTAGTCTGAACAGGAACTAAAGCCTTAACCCACTGTGACAAATGTAAGGTGCTAGTCTGAACAAGAACTAAAGCCTTAACCCACTGTGACAAATGTAAGGTGCTAGTCTGAACAAGAACTAAAGCCTTAACCCACTGTGACAAATGTAAGGTGCTAGTCTGAACAAGAACTAAAGCCTTAACCCACTGTGACAAATGTAAGGTGCTAGTCTGAACAAGAACTAAAGACTATCAAATCATTTAGGTGAATCAAACCTTGTACTGTAAGAACTACAACTCACAGCCTTAACCCACTGTGACAAATGTAAGGTGCTAGTCTGAACAAGAACTAAAGACTATCAAATCATTTAGGGAAGGAATCAAACCTTGTACTGTAAGAACTACAACTCACAGCCTTAACCCACTGTGACAAATGTAAGGTGCTCGTCTGAACAGGAACTAAAGACTATCAAATCATTTAGGGAAGGAATCAAACCTTGTACTGTAAGAACTACAACTCATAGCCTTAACCCACTGTGACAAATGTAAGGTGCTCGTCTGAACAGGAACTAAAGACCATCAAATCATTTAGGGACAATGCCCAAAAAATAGTGACAAGACATTTAGATGCTGAAAATTCATGCCAACGTAAAACCTGTTATTCCATGCATTCTCCAAGTCTGTAAAAGCAACACTTGAAAAAAAGTCCCAGTTCTCTGGTCTCTCTCAACTCATAACTGGTGGCCAGAATTCCGGCTCAAAGACTGATAGGTATGCCATAAGGTCATCAGCGAACTGGCATCATGTAAGGTTTACGCTTTCCAATCTACACTTCCTTTCATTTCTTTGTCAAGGACTATAAACTTCATAAGGAACGGATTTAAAATAAATATCTAAGTCAACAGACCAACAAAGTTGTCACATCCGAGGAATAGCTCTGATCCAAAGGAATACACACAAGTTCAACTGCTCTGGATCTGAAGGTGTCAAATCCGAGAAAAAACTCATCCTATCATGATATAACAGCATCTGATGGATATGGCCCCATGATCCGAAGAAAGATTATTCAGCAGACTGGAAAAGAGGAGGGAGAAAGGCTTGGATCCGAAGGAAGAAAAACATTTGTCCGAGTAACAATCTGGTGAGTCAGCTCTGATGACTGTAAGCAGCTCTGTGGAAGGAGATATCATGGGCCAAATCAATCAGAACCATGGGAGGCCTGAAATCTGAGATGTTCTAGGAACTTAGAATCCCAGTCCATGGATCAGAGTTCCTCAAAACTACTGGGAGATTATTTCAGTTTCTTTCAGATGGGGGGGTTGAGCTCTGAAGAAACCACACTTTTTTTTTTTTTTTTTTTTTTTACGAGATTCAAATCCATGGGCAGGATGAACACAGACATGTCCACGATCTCTCTTTAGGAAGGCACAGCAAAACCACAATATAACAAAATCTTTATTTTATGCAAGGGAAAAAAAATACAAAATCTGGGTGATCCAACAAACTGGGCCATGGACAGGCACAGCAAGTATTCTGGGATTCAAAAAGCCACCTTTATGTAGTGAAGTTAACTGAGAGACACCAAACCAACCACAAGCCAAGAGACTGGCTAGCAAGCAAGAGGTTTCCAAGTCAAAGAAACCCAAGATATGACAGAGACAAAAGGTCACTGAAAGGAGACAAAAAATAACCAGCCTGTAGAAATGCATTACTCTGTACCCAGGAAGACGACAACAGCAAGTCGTGAATCTGCAGGCTAAGAAACAGCAACCACTTACTTACTTGATGCAGCAGAGACATACCTTCTCAAAATTTCCGCTAAGAACCCGGGAGCTTTAGAGAAAATTGCTATTACAAAATTAGAATGCTATTACAAAATTAGAAAGCGGATAGTGAACACTAGCACATCACAAAAGGATAAAACAATCTCCACGAAAAGAGAAAGCATCATTTCTAGCCTAAGCTACTACAGAGGGAGAATAGAAGACAACTATAGAATTTAAGAAATAAGCTAGACTTAGAAAAATTAAAGAAATCTTCTTACAGCTCAAGACTCTGATTCCCCCATCTCACAAAGAAGGCGGCGAATGAGAACTGGGGAATTAGAGATAGTGTACTATGGGATGGGGAAGGAGAGAAGCTCGACACTAGGTCTGAATTCTGGAGTATGCGGCAGAGACTGATCTGAGGATCGGATCCGAAAACCTATCAGTGAGGAAGAATGAAAAGGACGTCAGATCAACATTTTACTTGCTTCACTAAAGGAATGGTGTAAATAGCACTATGTCAGAACTGACCATGTTTTACATAGGGAAGACAGAAAGGCACAGTTTCATGAGAGGATATACAAACATATCCTAAATGTCAAATAAAGAACATGTTAAATACTTTATGTAAACGCGTTCATGATCACCCTGATCATATACATATTTTTTTACTTTGGGAATTAAATAGGGAGTTCTTTGATTCTAGGAATGAAGCTTGGAAGGAACATTTGGAAGCATGTGAGCTTTGGTGGCAGATAAAATTAAATGCTGACAAGCGACCTGGGTTAACAAAGAGAATCAACCTGCTGACAAGTCATCTGGGGTCAATGAACACAATCAACCCCCTCCCATTTTCTACATGGGGTCTGCTCCCCTTGCCCAGGTGACATCTGTCCAACTGGAATACCCAAACTTTCAAACTTCCACTCTGGCTCTCATCCGTTATCATTGGCAACATCTTCGTCTTTTCTATGGAAACGATGCTTTATGTCACAACATCTTCATCTTTTCTATGGAAACTATGCGTTATGTCACAACATCTTCGTCTTTTCTATGGAAACAATGCGTTATGTCACATCTTCGTCTTTTCTATGGAAACGATGGGTTATGTCACATCGTCGTCTTTTCTATGGAAACGATACGTTATGTCACATCTTCGTCTTTTCTATGGAAACGATGCGTTATGTCACAACATCTGTGTCTTTTCTATGGAAATGCGTTACGTCACAACATCTTCATCTTTTCTGTGGAAATGATGCGTTATGTCACAACATCTTCGTCTTTTCTATGGAAATGATGTGTTATGTCACATCGTCTTTTCTATGGAAATGTGTTATGTCACAACATCTGTGTCTTTTCTATGGAAACGATGTGTTATATCACAACATCTGTGTCTTTTCTATGGAAACGATGTGTTATGTCACAACATCTTTGTCTTTTCTATGGAAATGATGTGTTATGTCACAACATCTTTGTCTTTTCTATGGAAATGATGTGTTATATCACATCTGTGTCTTTTCTATGGAAATGATGCATTATGTCACAACATCTTTGTCTTTTCTATGGAAACGATGCGTTATGTCACATCTGTCTCTTTTCTATGGAAATGTGTTATGTCACAACATCTTTATCTTTTCTATGGAAATGATGCTTTATGTCAACATTTTTACGAATACTTAAGTGACGCCGTCTGAGTTTTACTTTGTTCTCATGTAGTCTTGCTTACTAAAGCCACAGAAGTGTTTAACATGATTACATTTTAGTGTGGTCTATGCAATTCTGTATTTCCCTGGCATTTTATAAGGTTGGGCAGCTATGAAAATTTTTTTTTTTTTTTTAAACTGACGTACAGTAACTACAATATAGGAATACAACATTAGAAACATGCACCTGACCATCCAATACAAAAATGGATCGACATGAACTCAGAAAATGACAGGATAAAAAAAAGATATCCTCAGCTCTGTGATTGAGCGGGATAAACCCTGGACCATGATTCACAAGACCCAAGTCAGAAAAACAGCTTGGGCACTGGAAGAGATGGGTTTCAGACCATTAGCGATTCTGGGAGAGGACAATGGTGATTCTGTTCAGCCAACCCGCATGGCACCAGAGATGTAGGTCCAGGAGATGCAGTTTTGGCAGTCCAAAGCTACATGCAGTAAGTATCACAGTGTGTGTGTGTGTGTGTGTGTGTGTGTGTGTTGGGGGAATTTTGCATATACCATGTGAAGGGTATAGGACTCCCACTGCAGTGCACAGACGCTCATGTCAGCCACCAATGGGAGAGTTAGGCCATACAAAATACAAACATTGCCAGGAAGATGGTAAGGGCACTAACCACCACATGGCTGCCCGTATGACACCCCCAAGTCCGTTCTCACCTTCAGTGTGGAACACCAAATGAGGAACACAAAAGTGGGAAGCTTGATAGCGAAATACAACTGTGTGTTAAAGTGCTGTTTAATGACTGTTCTGATGTAAGCCAAGTTTGACATTTGACATCTGACAAAAGTTAAGGATGGAATTCTGGGTTTCACATACACAAATGCAAGAGAAAGCATTAACTGCAGAACTTCCTACTATCAATTCTGTAAATCTTGCAGTGAAGAAGGAACGGTGTATATTCTGAAATGGCCATGTAACAAGTTTTATATAGGTGAAAGTAAACGAAAGTTTAAAGTGCGTCTTCAAGAACATACAAGTGACAATAAAAAGTTAACTGTGATAGTCCTTTAGCTATGCATTTTAAATAATTTCATGCAAGTAATTTTAAACGGTTGTAAGGTTGTGTTTTAGAACAAGTGGGGTCTATGTTTATTAGACCCTGTAGCAGTAAAAGAAATATTGTTGCATAAAGAAGCACTTTTTACTTTGAAATTTGATATCTTGATTCCCAAGGGTTTAAACACAGAACTTGAATGGAAGTATTTGATTTAATCAATTGTTTAACTGACTGACTGAGTATATATGGGGTGAAGGAAGCTGCATTGTATTTGTACTCCTTGAAGGCTTAACAGCCGAGGCGCTAGAGTGTGTGAAGACAGAATAAACTTTTTCGTTTGAAGACTGTGCCTTCAATTTGTGGTTCCAAAGCATTATCTGCAGACCCGCAAAGCTCTGATATGGTGGGAAGATGTTTATCCATTAATCAAAATGGCCTGGTAATAGAATAGAGAGAGAGAGAAAGGAGTTATGTGCTTACCGTAATGGTCTACCTGTGTTGTCTAGCTTCATTCTTCATTAACAAGTGGGATCGGATCTGTTCCATCAGATTTGTCTCAGCCATTACTAAAGCTTGCAGCCACCAAATCTCTTGAGCTTCTCCCTTACCCACAATGCACCTGCCAAATTACCTCAGATCTTGTTCACTGCTACATTACAGTAGGAAAATTGAAGTCATGGAAAAGCCATATCCAGAAGTCATATACATAAATAAGTATATACAGACCTTGTAAACACTCGTTCCTCTAAAAGTCTTAGGATGGGGGTTGGTGAGAGAGGAGTTTAGGAAGAATGAAGGTCGACAACACAGATGAAACATTATGGTAAGTAGATAACTTCTTTATCTGATGTTGTCAATCTTCCTCCTATCTTCAACAACTGGGAAAGCGTCCCTAGCTACCAGTGTCCAGGGTGGTCTCAAGGAAGGATATTTCTGAGCATCATATTACCAAATGATGCCCTACCACTGGCGACCAGATCCACCTTGTAATGAGTGACAAAGGTGTGGGGAGTAGCCCAAGCTGCTGCTGCTGCACATATATCATCCATGGACATTCTTGACAAAAAACTGTGGAAGTCACCATGAATCTAGTGGTGTGTGCTTTTGCAGACAGTGGACGAGTAATACCAAGTTTAACAAATTGTGGAAGTCGACATGGATCTAGTGGAGTGTGCTTTTAAGGATCTTGGAAGAGTAATGCCAACTTTAGCAAACTGTGGAAATCGCCACAGATCTAGTGCAGTGTGCTTTCAAGGTATGTGTAAGAGCAATACCAAATTTAGTACAGACTAACGAAAAGCAATTTGTCAAACACTTAGATAAGGTAACACTAGAAACTGATTTTCCCAAGGTTGGTTCAGAGAATGAAATAAACAGTTAGTCAGCTTTTCTGATTTTCCCTGTTCTATGCAAATAGAATTGCAATTGTCTACGAACATCCATTAAAATGTAGGATATATTCTCCATTGTTGGCAAACTTGGGAAAAAAAAACACTGTCAGATTAATGGCCCTACTGATACTGGATTCTGATACCACCTTTGGCATAAAGGATGAATTAGTACGCAAGGTCACTATCTTTGTGGAAAACCAAATATGGAGGTTTAGAAGATAATTGTTGAACTTCAGAAATTCTTCTTGCAGAAGTAATGGCAACCAAGAAAATGGTCTTCCATGTAAGATATTTAAGGTCACATGTAGCTGCTGGTTCAAATGGGTCTTTAAAGTGAGGCCTCAGAAGAAGGGTCCCTTTTAAGAAGGCCGTGCTCAACTTGTGAGAAGCTATGGATGTACCATTAAAACCTGTACGGTAATTTGAAATTGCTTTTAATTGCACTTTAATGGTTGAAGAACTAGAGCGGTTTTGAAACAGGTGTGCTAGAAAATCTAAAATGTGATGGATAGGAGCTGAAAAGGGGCGAGACTGTGTTGCTGTGCCAAAAGGACAAATCTTTTCCATTTACTAGAACATACCTTTCTTGTTGAGGGTATATGGGAAGACAAAATTATATGCTGGATAGGTGAAGACAGCATAGATTGTATGGCTAAGGGAATTGGTAAAGTCAGTCAGCCAGCTTGAGGTTTGGTATATCTCTGGATGCAACATGCCCGTCAGGTGAGACAGGCGGTCCGGAGTCAGCTCTAAATTCCACAGTGGTTAAACCAAGTGAGACCAGAGTAAGGGAAACCAAATTTGTAGAGGGCAATAGGGCGCAATGAGGATTACTGTGCTCTTCGACCTGGCAGCTTTCTGCAGAAATTTTGGAATCAGTGGAGTTGGTGGGAATGCATAAAGAAGACCGGGGTGGCCAGTTGTGTAGTAGAGCATCCCTTGGGAGCTTCCCTGTGGCAGAATCAAGGCAAAGTACTTATTGCACTTGTTTAGGGGAGTGGCAAAAAGATCGCAACATGGCTGGTCCCACTGAAGGAAGATCTCGTCTGCCACAGTCTGTTTGTGGGACCACTCATGGAAGAAGAATGCACCTGCTCGGTTTGTCCACAATCACATTGAATTTCCCCAGAATGGGTGTTGTTAATAGAATACAGTCAGAAGAGACTGCCCACTGCCAGACACGGAGAACTTCTTGACACAATAGGTAAGATTTGGTTCCCTCTTGTTTGTTGGTGTATCAGACAACTGACATGTTGCCCATCTGAATAGCAATCATCCCAGAGGGAAGAAAATTTTGAAGTGCTTGCAATGAGAAAAACACTACTCATCTCTAGAGCATTTATGTGCACATTGGCCTCTTTGGGGGACCAAGTACCCTGGAAGGTTTTCCACAGATATTGCTACCCCCATCCTATCTGGGAAGCATCCGTGGTCACTATGGCCTTGGGCTGTTGAAGGATAAAGGGATGGCCATTAAGCATTTGGTAAGATTGGATCCACCAATTCAAATGTCTTTTGCAAGTCTTGGTAATTCTTATCTGGTACGACATTGATTGATGGAGTGGCCACTGAGTGGTCAGCATGCTTTGAACGATCCGCATGTAAAACCTGGCTAACAGAACTAAGCTTATCGCCACCGCCACGAGGCCTAGAGTGCAAAGAACTGTATGGGCTGAAATTGCAATGCTCCTTACAACCTTCTTGACCTGTGACCCTATTGTGTGTGTGGTGAAAGGGAAGCAAGGACAGACTTCGTATCTACAAGTGCTCCAATAAACTCCAATGTCTGAGTTGAATGAAGTTGCTCTTTGCTGTAGTTTAATGTTATTCCCAGGAGAGTAGACGTGTGAGAACCTGATCCTTTGAGTGAATGAGTTGATGCCTAGTTGGTGTGGTAATGAGCCAGATGTCCAGGTAGGGAAACGCCCGGAATCCCTGCAGTCTGAGGTAAGCTGCTACTACTACCATGCATTTGATGAACACCCTCGCAGCTGTGGTGAGTCCAAAGGGTGGTACTCTGAACTGATAGTGAAGGGCTCCCAACTGGAAGCGTTAAGAACTTTTTGAATCACCTGTTAATTTTTATGTCAAAAAAGGCGTACTGAAGGCCTATCAAGCACATCCAGTCGTCCTTGCCTAAAAAAGGGAGAGTGGACTGAACTGGGACCATCCGGAACTTGGTTCAGTGAAAAGATTTGTTTAGACTTGTGAGATCCAAAACTGGTCTCCAGTCCCCTGTTTTCTTTAGCACTAAAATGAACCTTGGGTAAGTTCCGTATCCTATCTGGTATGGTGGGACCTCTTGGATGACACTTTTTTTAGCAGAGTTTCTATCTGGATTGCTGCTTGATCCCTTTGACTGGGTGAAACATGGGGGATTTTTCTTGGAAATGGTGGTGGTAGGGAAATGGTATTATGTAACCCCTGGATATAATCCTCTGCACCCAAGTATCTTTTATTAAGTCTAGACAGGCTCCTTGGTGAAGGGATAAATCATCCCCCAACTATCTCCAGAGATGGACAGCCGTGCCTCCGTTATGGAGCATTGGTAGGGTTTGTCAAAGATTCTTGTGAACCCTGGTTTTGCAGGCCACCTCTGCCACGAGGGTGACAACATCCACTGGAGTCCCCCATCCCTCAGGGGGAACCAACTCCATGTGCATATTGGAAATAACCTTGGGACTTTTTGAACCACATTTCGTGGCCTCTCAACTGATTTCTAGCATAGGAGGATCAATGGGGGGCCAAAACACATACGCCCATGGCAGACAAGGTCTTCCCATCCTTCTCACACCTGGACAGCACCTCCTTTACTTTAGGGCCAAAAAAAATAATTCCGTCAAAGGGGGCACTGACGAAAATGGACTTAAATGGCTCCGCAAAAAACATACAAGCACAGCCGGGCATGGCTCCTGATGGAAATGCCTGAACCTGCTGCTCTTGAGGCCCCTTCCACTATGTTGGAAACTAACCTCATAGAACTATTGGATATTGACTGTAGGGCTGCCAACTGAGAAGTTACTGAACCTTGAACCTCTTCAGAAACGGCTCCTGAGAGATTATTTGGTAATTTGTGTGTCAAATCTCTCTTAAGCCTAATAAAGTGTGCCAAACAGTTCAGTGACTGTAAGCTTCTTTGGATGCTTTGTAGAAGTCATTTATGAAAACACTGAAGTATGGGTTCTGTTATGGGGCCCTGTGGAATGTTGAATGGGATGGGTTCTGTTATGGAGCCCTGTGGAATGTTGAATGGGATAGGTTCTGTTATGGGGCCCTGTGGAATATTGAATGGGATGGGTTCTGTTATGGGGCCCTGTGGAATGTTGAATGGGATGGGTTATGTTATGGAGCCCTGTGGAATGGTGAATGGGATGGGTTCTGTTATGGGGCCCTGTGGAATGTTGAATGGGATGGGTTCTGTTATGGGGCCCTGTGGAATGTTGAATGGGATGGGTTCTGTTATGGGGCCCTGTGGAATGTTGAATGGGATGGGTTCTGTTATGGGGCCCTGTGGAATGTTGAATGGGATGGGTTCTGTTATGGAGCCCTGTGGAATGTTGAATGGGATGGGTTCTGTTATGGGGCCCTGTGGAATGTTGAATGGGATGGGTTCTGTTATGGGGCCCTGTGGAATGTTGAATGGGATGGGTTCTGTTATGGGGCCCTGTGGAATGTTGAATGGGATGGGTTCTGTTATGGAGCCCTGTGGAATGTTGAATGGGATGGGTAGGAAGGAGTAATATTCATTGAACTAGTCGACTGCTCAATGCCTATATGACACGTAGCTGTGGAACCAAGACGGGGCAGTAGAATATAGACTTAATAGGGACAAGCTACGGGATATGCTGTCAAAAGCTTTAGCTAGATCAAAGTACAGCGAGGTTCAAGAATCCCTGTGAATATTCATTAGGTCTGTTAAACTATTAAGGGAGATAGTGCTACAGTGATGTCTGAAACTATGAAGATACAGAGGTTGTTTCATAAGATATGTTTTAGGAGATTGGGCTGGATACAGGTTTCAAGAATCTTAGACAGAGGAGACTGTAATCCCCCACCATGTATAGGGGTATGACCTCTACTGATTTTTCCCAGACATCAACTGCATTAGTTTCTGGATAGACCACTTAACTAAAGTAAAGAAAGGTTAAGCTACAGATTTGACAGCTATTTTTAGGTACTCTGTAGGGAGGTTTTCTATGGCTGCACAACAAGTTAGTTAAAGGTTGTGAAGATTTTTTTTTTTTTTTTTTTTTTTACTGTGAAAGTGGTTAAGAAGATTGAGATAGTGAAGATGATAACTTGCATATGGTTCTGATGATAAGCTCAGGTTGTTAGCAGACTGGTCATCAGTAAGTGAAGATGATTACTTACAGATGGTTCTGATAAGCTCAGGGTGTTAGCCAACATCAGTATGTGAAGATGACTACTTACAGATGGCTCTCATGATAAGCTCAAGTTGTTAGCAGACTGGTCATTAGTAAGTGAAGATGATTACTTGCAAATGGTTCTGATCAGCTCAGGTTGTTAGCCAACTGCTTACAGATGCTTCTGATAAGCTCAGGATGGTAGCAGAGATTACTAACGGATGGTTCTGATAAGCTCAGGTTAACAGACTGGTCATCAGTAAGTGAAGATGATTACTTACAGATGGTTCTGATAAGCTCAGGGTGTTAGCCAACTGCTCATCGCTAAGGGAAGACGATTACTTACAGATGGTTCTAATGAAAATCTCAGGTTGTTAGACTGATTAGTAAGTGAAGATGATTATTTACAGATGGTTCTGATAAGCTCAGGTTGTTAGCCAACTGCTCATGAGTATGTGAAGATGACTACTTACAGATGGTTCTGATAAGCTCAGGTTCTTTTAGCAGACTGGTCATTAATAACTGTGGAGACAAACTGGATGAAATGACCGTTGAATTGCCTGGTTATAAAATCATTGCACTAGAAATATTTGGGGATGGTTGTGACGAGCAGCTAGATTAAGTAGGTTATGGCAGATTGGCCAGAATTCAGGTGGTTGTTTTGTATAGTAATACAGTATTTTTGACTGGTTTTGCAGTTTTCTGTAGAACGGAAAAATGGTTTGTGTTTTGTTAAGGAGCCAAATCTTTGGGACCTTGTCTCTATGTTGCATTAGTTGTTTTGTAGACATAGCCAAGGATTAGGGTTATGTTTTACTCTTTTGCATCTAATAGGAGCTTGTGGGTTTAGTAGACTTAGGAAAGTATCACTGAAATGCATGTCACCATCATCCAGTGAATGAATTTTGAGTAGATGCCAGTTGCAATACTCTAGGATGGACATTAAGTTATTCTTATTAACTGGCTAGATCGTGCAGTATGCTACGCTGAAACGACTTGGTAGCCTTCGTATAGAGATAAGGAGGAGGTCACTAAGCGAGTTTGCTGGGTGCCAGAACAGAAAATTTTGCTGGGGTCCGATGTGAAAATTCAATCAAAAGTTGAGACTCTGCTTGTAGGTTTATCTACTGAGGCCACACCTCTAATTTTAAGGTCTTAAAAAGCCCATGTTCTTCAAATACCTACAATGAATGGGCCTGTCACACATTCAGTGTTGAGACTTTCTGATTGACATTCATAGTATATAATATTAAATGATACGGACTGTTAAACTCATAAATAAATAATTTACCTTTATATGCCTCTAGTCAGGAACAACAATCCAAGATGTGCAAACAGAAATGTTATTATTACAGTGCTGGGAGTTAGTGTTCATAATTCTTGAAGAAGCATTCTCACTTTACATACAAAAATTGTAATTTTATACATTTTTTTTTTTTAATCAAACTGCTCATGCAATTTCATTACATTATACTGACTGTGTCCTATAGAAAACGTACAGTTGTGTACACATCATAAATGTAGATGTTAAGAGTGCATTCAATGTTGCGGTCATCACATTTGGGTTATCTGCTTGCAGTAGCCCTCAGTCGGCCTGATTAACAAAGTCGTGGGTCCTTCGTTGGCTGCTGTCTCATCTTCCATGATGTCAGGTACTCAGGGGTATAAAGCATGCAATAGACGCTATTACATCAGTTTTTCTTGCACCAGATTGTCAGGTGCCCCCCTAATGGGAAGCTATATATATCTATATATATATATATATATATATATATATATATATATATATATATATATATATATATATACACACATATATATTCATATATATACACATAAA